>NW_026062012.1:0-107513 GCF_023897955.1 Schistocerca gregaria | reverse complement strand
ACGCACGCGCGCCGCCTCTCTCAACATCCGTCCGCCGGCCGGCCCGTTTTTCGGCCCCCAGGCCATCCGTCAACCACCACTGCCCCTGCCCGCCCCGCACCACACCACACACCGCTGCTTGCCCCGGCCGTTGCCACCAAAGGCGCCAACCGCAGCCCGCGCGCGCCAGAAAGAGATGGCAAAACTACAGGGACCCAGCCGACCGACGAAAATCAGAGCAATTGGCCGGGAGGATCAAAAAGAGAGCTCCGAAAACCACCGTAGCGAGGCGTGGGAGGAAACGTTACGAGAAGCAGGAAGGGACCAGGAAAAATTCTGGAAATTTCTTAAAACTCGTAAACTAGACACGAAACATCTACATCTACATGGGGAAGGAACGACCCCACAGACCGAGCTGAAGCACTGGCGGATTCACTAGAAAGGCAATTCCAAGCACCAGAAGCGGTAGATGACGAAACTGATGACCACCAGGAAATGGTACTCAGAAGGGTAAAACCGCATCCTAAGTGCCCCGATCAGAACATCTTTCACAATCCAATAAACGCAGAAACCCCGTATCTTATCACATCACAAACATACACACATCCTAAGAAGGCATCAGGCCCAGATTCCATCAAACCGCAACTACTACATCACCTACCTCCAGCAACTATCAATTATCTATCTAACATCAATATATAATGCTTGCTTCAGACTAAACTACTTGGAAACAGGCCCGAGTCATCACATTACCAAAGCCAAACAAGGACTTATTATTTCCGCAAAACTATAGGCCAACTTCCTTGGAAAGGTTCTCGGAAAGCTCATTCAAACTGAACTGAAGAAATTCAATTCTTAAAGGATAACAACATAATCATCCCACAACAATTCCGATTCCGCGAAGAACACAGCACCACCCACCAGGTGACCAGACTAGTCGAGCACATATGTCAGGCCAGAAACATTAGACACAGTACTGGAGCAGTCCTGCTTGACATTGGAAAAGCATTCGGATAACGCCTTATCTACAAGCTCCACCAGTACAACTGCCCCATCCACATTATTGCTTCTTTTCTCCGCAACAGAGCATTCTATGTCCATGTACCAGGAGCGGCAAGTAACACTAGATCCATAGAGGCTGGAGTCCCGCAAGGCTCAGTGCTGGGGCCCATTCTCTACTCAATATACACAAACAAACAGCTGGGAGGACACTTGTCACTATTTGCAGACGACACTGCAGTCTACCGCAGCAGTTCTAACCTGCAATATAGAGTCACAAAAATAGAGCAACACCTACAATCCATCCAGAAATGGGCTAACCAA
Organism: Schistocerca gregaria; assembly: GCF_023897955.1. Taxonomy (NCBI): domain Eukaryota; kingdom Metazoa; phylum Arthropoda; class Insecta; order Orthoptera; family Acrididae; genus Schistocerca; species Schistocerca gregaria. The sequence continues at coordinate 106,211 of NW_026062012.1, read as the reverse complement.
AAAAACAATAAACGCGGAGAAAACCCAAGCAATACAATACGATTCACATTCAAAAAGAATACCTCCTAACCTGCATATACGCCTCAGAAATAACAATCTTCCATGGTCAGGCACAATAAAGTATCTAGGCATCAAGCTGGACAAGAGGTTGACATTTAGAGACCATGTTACACACGTTTGTAACAAGGCTGCAGCAGCAATATTCAGACTGTACCCAATCATCAAAGGAAACAGAATAAATATGCGCGCCAAAAAGAAAATCTTCAAAACCGTCATAGGAACCAGCCATCACTTACGGCTCTGAAAAATCTCGTCAATGGCCGCAGACACCAAACATAACAAGAGTAAAAAAGGGTGCAGAACAAATACTTCAGAATTACTGCTGATGCCGGCCGGTACCAGACAAACCGAGACATATACACAAACCATAACATACTCAATCAAAATCCCGGAAATCATCCAAAGAAAAATCCATAAAGTTTTTTTTTTTTTTTTTTTTTGTTTTTTTTCCACCAAACCACGGATTCGAACCACCCACTCATCAGAAATCTGGGACCAAAATCCACCCGACCCAAGAACGACATTTCCCATCACGACAAAACACCACAAACTACAACATACCATGATAAACAAAAATAAAATACAAACACCATAACACTCACTCAAACAAACAAACATCTACACACACCCAAGAGACCCTATCATCCCATCATTTTGTTACCCAACATAATCAGACAGAAGGCAGGGATCAAGGACAGATCCGGTCCTTCGAGTACAGGGGGTAAAAAATACCCATCAGACCAGCTCTCTCTCTCTCTCTCCTCCTCGCTTCTCCGTGCCGACGCTGCCCCGCACACGCGTTCGCGTTCGCGTTCGCGCTCGCGTTCGGCCGACACCACACGACAGGTCTTTGGGGCCCCGCCACTGCGCACACGCACGCCTCCTCCTCTTCCTTAGTTCTTTTTCGCTTTTCTTTTCTCCCCCGCCCCCCGCTCTCACCGCCACATCATCCCGCAACCCTTGGGGCATGTTTCCCAACATCAACGCGCCCCAATTCCACTCTCTGCCCGTGCCGCACTCTCCACTTTGCTTCTCCCCGTCCCCTACACACACGACTACCGAAACCCCGGTTGACACACCTTCTCGTAGGACAGGGGTGCGTGCGTGCGTGCGTGCGTTGTCTTGACGGTGACAGCAACAGCAACGGATCCGTCCATCCCATTCCCCCCCACTCGGTAAAGAACCATGTTCAACCCACACTACACAACAAGGGTGGGCACACACGAACGCGAAAGAAAGGGCAGGGCAGGGGCAACTATCTCGTACACATTCTTCCTCAGAACCCACATATCGCATCAACGAACGGCAGGCCAATTGCGGACTCAGCCGTGTCAGGCAAATCCAACCCAACCAACACCTCCCACGGAAACCCTGACACTGATCCAGCAGTACGTCCACATACATCGCCACACCAAATACGGGTGACGAGTGAGCAACAAATGGAACAATACACAACAAGGGCTGACCTAATAAAAACTGCACGTCACGTCATACCTTCCAGACAGACGCAGTTCCGACGGGACGGCGGAACCGTATACGTACCTTTCAGCCACAACAACCGACCGACTGGACACGCCCGCGTCTCCAGCCAGCCAACCACCAGGGCCACACAGCCCGCAAGTTTCAGCGTCAACACTTCTTAACGTACGTTGCAAACTTTTCAAAACATTGCCACACACACACACACACACACACACACACACACCACGAAAAGCGTCAACCTCTCTCACACTGGATACACTCAACACTTTTTGTCGGCGGAGCTTGAGGGCCAACGGTTGACACACCCCCACCGGCCACACAGGTTTCCCTTTGAAAATTGCAGTGACGGAGGAGACGCGGCATTACGAGAGGGTTGTTTCCGAGAGCGCGAGCTGGACGGAGCTGCGGCGCCGCCGCCGCCGCCGCCGCCGCCGCCGAGGGGTAATGAACGCACGCGATGCCGCATGACAGCCCATCACCCAAAGTTTCACCCACAACTGCACAGGTCGCACCCCCTTTTCGCGCCATACTAGTGTCGATCGTCAATTACAGCTGACGGTGTTCGCATTTGCCACTTGACGAGAGGGGGGGGGGGGGGGGGGGAAAAGAAAACAAACATCTGACACGCCATGTGTTTCTCTCTCTCTCTGTTACATCTAGGTCATTCGGCAGCCACTGTAAAAAAAAAAAAAAAAAAAAAAAAAAAAAAAAAAAAATATTTTTACGACATGGTTGGGTAAGTGATTTAAAGACAACAATTGTGGGTCACACACCATAGACCATTTCGATAGTGTTCTTGTTCTTCTCTTTTTCCTTTTTTTATCGCTCAATTGAAATCAAACCTGGGGATGATGCAATGCTGCGATATGGCACAACCGTCGTCCATTGTACACAACTCGGGAACAAAAAGAAACCAATTCAGGGAACGTTCGTTCCTTCACAACGTTTCTTTCAACGCACTTGGTCTTTACCATCCTGTATATTCAACACACATTTCCTTTCATCAAACTAGGGCATTTCCATAACAGTATTTGCAATACTGCTTCTTCGACGTCATTTCACCATCTTAACTAGAGACAAACAAACAAGAAAATAGCAAAACAGCCTTGAGAACCCCGTCCACCAAATTTCAGTTAGCACGGCATCCAAGATTCTTTTCCGGGGAGTGCAGTGCAGCTGACGCTGCTCAGACCATATACCGTCGCCAGTCTCACTCAACTCTTGCGCATTCCATTCTACGCTACGTGACTATGCAAAAATGAATGAATCAAACCCGCCCAGAGAGCGTCTTGTGCGAGGGGACACACGATATAGAGAACAACAAAACACACAGGGGACACCACCACAGTTGGAGAGAACGTTTCCACCACGGCAGCCGCGCCGTTACGCGCTTTTTTTTTTTCCTCCCCCCCACTGCACACCTCCGACACCACGGGAACGTTCACCGTCCCGTTGCCCTACACTGGCGTTTCTTTTCAACCCCCCACCCTATTCCTCGCTCCCCGGACATTCGACCGATCACAAAGTGCAACCTCTCGTTACCGTCGGGTGCCCCTCTTCATCCCCGGGGCGCCAACAACAAAACAAAAACACCACCGACGCCGTCGTCTCGCGTCACCTCACTCAACTGAGCGGAAAATACACGTACATCCAGAATGACGACACCGCCTCCAGACGTCAGACGTCAGGTCGAAAGAGGGCACCGTACGTCGTGGCGCGTGGTCTCCTAACTCACCTCGCGCGTACAAATACAATGCAATGCGTGTCTCCTCACGTTCACACACACCTCCACGCTCCACTTTTACGTCGCCCAACCAACCAACTACTAACTTAACCCACCCGCTCGGCGTAGAAGCAGCTGTAGGCGGCAACGTGTTTCTCACCCTCGCCACCAACGGTGTGACATCCGACAATCGCGGTTTGCTTTCCGTTCCACACCTCCGGCCATACCATACAAAGGGGACAAAAAAAAAAAAAAAAATATATATATCAAACAAGCCAACTCCAGCGATCCGCCCCCCTAACACCAACACGTCTCGAAACACCCACGCCCACGACCCGGCTGTGGCCTAAAGTGCGTATCCCAACGTCACACCAAAACCAAAGGCGCCGGCGCCGCACCACACCACACCACAAGCTACAGCTACAGCTGTGCCGCCCGTCCACCCGCTCACAACAACAACAACAACAACAACAACAATTCCGCCCTTCCCGCAAAGGCATTTTGGTGGCCCTGAAAAGGGCCGTTTTTTCTTTTCTTCGCCGCGCCGCGGACGAGCCTCCTATTTCCAAGAGCCACCTCCTTACTTGGAGCTCGTGTACTTGGTCACCGCCTTCGTGCCCTCGCTCACCGCGTGCTTGGCCAGCTCGCCAGGCAGCAAGAGCCGCACAGCGGTCTGGATCTCGCGGGACGTGATGGTCGAGCGCTTGTTGTAGTGCGCCAGGCGAGAAGCCTCGGCCGCAATGCGCTCGAAAATGTCGTTCACGAAGCTGTTCATGATGCTCATCGCCTTCGAAGAGATGCCCGTGTCAGGGTGCACCTGCTTCAGCACCTTGTAGATGTAGATGGCATAGCTCTCCTTCCTCTTGCGCTTCTTCTTCTTGTCGCCCTTCGAAATGTTCTTCTGCGCCTTGCCAGCCTTCTTGGCGGCTTTCCCGCTAGTCTTGGGCGGCATCACGAACAAACAGGCAGGCAGGCAGGCAGGCAGGCAGGCAGGCAGGCACGCGCAGTCAGTCAGTCAGTCAGGCGCTCCGCTCCAGTCAGCGTCTCCCCACACAGTGGCACCCGCCGCACGCCGCCGCCGCACCTTTACCAGCTCGCCCTGCTGCGGCCGCCGACCAATGGGGCGCGCGCGCAACCGGCCGCCGCACCCGAGCCCATAAAGGACCCCCACCCCGCCGGCGCCGGCACGCACTCCGCTGCTCGACTCGCTGCGGCTCGCACCGTTTGGGGCGTTGTGCTTTTTCTTTCTCGCTTCTTTCCAAACTAGCCCATCGCCATGTCCGGACGCGGAAAGGGAGGCAAAGTCAAGGGCAAGTCAAAGTCCCGCTCAAGCAGGGCTGGGCTCCAGTTCCCGGTCGGCAGAATCCACCGCCTCCTGCGCAAGGGAAACTACGCCGAGCGCGTCGGCGCCGGGGCGCCCGTCTACCTCGCCGCCGTCATGGAGTACCTCGCGGCTGAGGTGCTCGAGCTGGCCGGAAACGCGGCCCGCGACAACAAGAAGACGCGCATCATCCCGCGCCACCTGCAGCTCGCCATACGCAACGACGAGGAGCTCAACAAGCTCTTGTCGGGCGTCACCATCGCACAGGGAGGTGTCCTGCCCAACATCCAGGCCGTCCTGCTGCCAAAGAAGACCGAGAAGAAGGCCTAAAAGAGAGACAGCGCAATCGGCAACCGCCGCGTGCTCCCTTGGCACGCAGCGCGCCATTTGCCGCCTCGGCTCAAAAAACAAAACACAATCGGCCCTTTTCAGGGCCACCACACAAACCTACGTCCAAAGCAGAATTCCAGTCGTTCGTCGCACCACTTTTCTCTCTCTCTCTCTCTCTCTCTCTCTCTCTCTCTCTCTCTCTGTGTACGGTTTTTTTTTCCTTCTTACACACACAGGCGCCGCCATCTTGTACACACGTACTTGGCCACCTCCTCCACTCAACTCCACGCACGCACAGTCTCGCGACCATTAACCAGCACACGTGGCGCACAACAACACACCTCAAAAATAACCCCTCGGCGCTCAGCCGCGCCGCAACACACAGCCCATCCACCGACAAGAAGCATACAAGCAAAGAGGGAGGGGAAGGAAGGAAGGAAGGAAGGAGCTCACACAACGCAAGGGCACGCTTCCTTCCCTCCCAACCGCACCGCACACCACGTCAAAAAAAACTCCAAACAAAACTAAAAGGCCAAGTAGACTAAAAAGGAAAAGAAAAACCAGCAACACAGACTCTTTCGCACTTTTCAACTTCCGAACACTGTGGTGGCCCTGAAAAGGGCCGTTTTTCAATCTATCTCTCTTTCCTTCCTTCGGTCTCACACCGCCTAACCGCCGAAACCGTACAGGGTGCGCCCCTGCCTCTTCAGGGCGTACACCACGTCCATGGCCGTCACAGTCTTGCGCTTGGCGTGCTCAGTGTACGTCACCGCGTCGCGGATCACGTTCTCCAGGAACACCTTCAGCACTCCGCGCGTCTCCTCGTAGATCAGACCAGAGATGCGCTTCACGCCGCCCCTGCGCGCCAGGCGGCGGATCGCGGGCTTCGTGATGCCCTGGATGTTGTCGCGCAACACCTTGCGGTGCCGCTTGGCGCCACCCTTGCCGAGCCCCTTTCCTCCCTTGCCGCGGCCTGTCATTCTTCTTCTTCAAGCGTCTCAACCACAATAATATAAAAAACAGAAAGCAAGGCAAGCTCCTCACCCGGCGCTAGCGAGTCGGCTACGGTTGTGGCGCCCAGCGCGCGCGCCGCCCCCCTATATAGACTCTGGGGCCCCGCGGCCCGCCCTCCCCTCCCCCCACCACCGCGCACCGAGGGCATATAAGCGCAGCACCCGGGGCGCGCGGGCCCGTTGTCAAGGCAGCACCGGACGCCGTCGCGCACGCATATCCTCCACGCCGCATCCGCATCCGCAGTAGCCATGGCCCGGACAAAGCAAACGGCCCGCAAGTCCACCGGCGGAAAGGCGCCGCGCAAACAGCTCGCCACCAAGGCGGCGAGGAAGAGCGCGCCCGCCACCGGCGGCGTCAAGAAGCCCCACCGCTACAGGCCGGGCACCGTCGCCCTGCGAGAAATCAGGCGCTACCAGAAGAGCACAGAGCTGCTCATCCGCAAGCTGCCATTCCAGCGCCTAGTGCGCGAGATCGCCCAGGACTTCAAGACCGACCTGCGCTTCCAGAGCTCCGCAGTCATGGCCCTGCAGGAGGCCAGCGAGGCCTACCTCGTCGGCCTCTTCGAAGACACCAACCTGTGCGCAATCCACGCCAAGCGAGTCACCATCATGCCCAAGGACATCCAGCTCGCGCGCCGCATCCGCGGCGAGCGCGCCTAAACCCGCACACCGCCAAACAAACAAAACGGCCCTTTTCAGGGCCACTAACGTCTCTCCGTCGCGAGCAAAACTTTGTCGGTCGCAACGACTAGTTCCCCACTCACTCTCCAGTCCAGTCGTCCCACCCCCGGCCCGGCCCGGCGCCGCCGTTTCCAAAAAAAAGAAAAAAGCACCGCACCGGCCGAACCAAGTCGCAAGCGTCAATAGCGCCACCCACACAGGCCACGGCACAAAACGTGACGCCCGGAAAGCAAAGCAAAGCAAAAAAGACTATTCCAAAACCACCACCAAGACAAACAAACAAACAAACGCGGCGCAAAATAAATAGGTAAAAAATAATAAAAGTAAAATACACTTTGTGTAACACCAACCGCGGCGCCGCCGCCCACGCCCGCCAACGACCCCACAATCCAACCACCATCCACACATGAAACAAACAAACGCCAGCAAGCAAGACAGACAGACAGACAACAAGGCAACCGACCGACCACGACACGACACGACAATCAACACCTTCCCGACGTGCTTTGATGGCCCTGAGAAGGGCCGTTTTTGTTTTTGTCCGGGACCGCGCGACAGCCTCTGGTTGCGCGCCGGCCTCCAGGCGACGGTGTCAACCGCCAACCCTTCCCTGCCCTTTTTACTTCTTCTTCTTGGGCGAAGCCTTCGCCTTAGACGGCGTCGCCGTCGCCTTCTTCGGGCGCGGCGCCTTCGGCTTCTTCGTCGGAACCTTGGCGGCCTTCTTCGCCTTCGACGGCGACTTGGCCTTGGCCGGCTTGGCCGCAGCCGCCTTCTTCGCACCCGCGGGAGCGGCCGACGCCGCAGACGCCTTCTTGGCGGCGCCCGCCTTCCGACCGGTCGCCGCCTTCACGCCGCCAGCCTTCTTTGCGCCGGCCGCACGGGCCCCCTTCTTCTCCTTGCTGGCCGGAGCGGCGCGCTTCTTCTTCGCACCACCGCCGCCACCACGAGCCTTGCCGCCCTCGGCCGCCCCGCCGCCGGCGCCGGCAAGCTTGAAAGAGCCCGACGCGCCCTTCCCCTTCGTCTGCACCAGCTCGCCAGCCACGACGGCCGACTTGAGGTACTTCTTGATAAAGGGCGCCAGCTTCTCCGCGTCCAGCTTGTAGTGCGCGGCAATGTACTTCTTGATCGCCTGCAGCGACGACCCGCCGCGCTCCTTCAGACTCTTGATGGCGGCCGTCACCATCTCAGAGGTGCGCGGGTGCGCAGGCTTGGCGCGCGGCTTCTTCGCAGACGACGCAGACTTGGCCTTCTTCGTAGTGCCGGTGGCGGCGGGTGCCGCGGCAGTCTCGTTCGTAGCCGCCTGGTCTGCCATCTTTTGCCTGTTCTCTTTTCTTTTTTCCCCTTGCTTTCGCTTCCTTCTCTCCTTCGACGACGCACAACAGCGAGGGGCGCGCAGCAGAGAATAGCCGCGCACGCGCCTGGCCCAGCCAGTGTCGCGGGCGGGCGCGGACGGCCGAGAGAGCGGCCGCCACTCGGCGCGCCGCCGCGCCGCCGCGCCGCGCCTCCCGCGCTTGCTACCGCCCAACGTCCGACAGCCTGCGCGGAGCAGCCCCCAACCTGCGCCGCAACCACCCGCGCCATTCAAACCACCGAGGATGGGGCTACACACACCGACACCACGGTCGCCAACCAGTCGCCGCGGCGGCGCCGCAAACCACGGCCAAACTGCAGCCACCGCGCGCCACAGCCTGGGTCGGCCCGCCGAGAATCGCCGCCCCCGCCCAAATGCCGCCCCCACAGCCCCAGCCGACGACCCGCCACAATGGCCAAACCTTCGTCAAAACTCCCACACCGTCGCCGCGGCAGCCCGGCCACCGCGGCCGGCGCCACAGCCACACGAGCCGAGTCGTGCGGCGATGACGGCCGTGCACAAACGCACCTCCGCCGCCCCATCGCCTTCCGCCGTTTTCCCGATCGGCCCGCAGCCGTCGGGCCACGGCCGCGGGCCGTCCTCCTCCTCTCGCCTCGCCCGCCAACACCCACAGCCCTTCCAACACATTTTTTTTTTCTTTTTTCTTTTTTTTTTTCTACTTTTTTACGATCGCCGCCTGCGCAACATGGCACCGGCCGACGGAGCGCCAACCCCCCCGCCACAGGCGAAAACAAGACAACGATAAACAAACAAACAAAATAAATTACCAGCCAGCCCCAACTACAGACACACCGAATCTGCCCTCACAGCCGACCTTACACGCCTCAACGTCAAAACAAAGGTGGTTTCTTTCTTTCAACGGTTACCTTACCTTAGGTTACGTCAGGTTAGGCTAAGAAGGCGTCAGGGTTAGGTTAAGCGTTGACGTGACGTCACGTCTTAACGTAGGCGTTAAGCTAAGGTTGCGGTCACGTACGTTAGGTTAAGGCGACTTGGGGGTTGGCCTAAGGGCTTACGTTAGGTTACGTTAGTTTAGGTGGCTGCGTTAACGGCTTAAAGAAGTTTAGGAGGTTAAGGCGTCGAGGCGGCCGCACCCCCTTAGCTGCTGCGGCTCGGCCACGCCACGCCACGCCACGCCACGCTTTGGGGTTTCATAAGGTCGCGCGGCGGGTCGTCGGCACGCCGCAAAGGACAAAACTGCAAGACGACGTCGAAAAACAAACAACAGGTAAAAAATAAATAAGTAAAAATAAACGACGCCGACAGGCGGGGATCAGCAGAACGAGCAGATTCCGGAGAGCGAACGAGACACACACGCACGCACGCACACACACACACACACACACAAACCCCCCCGAGCCGAGAGAGCACAGCACCACCACGTGTCGGCCTCCGCTCACCCGACTCGGCTGGGCTGGGCTGGGCTGGCGGCCGGGCCGGATGCACGTGCACGTACACGTACGGCTACAGCCACTACCCGTACACAGCCGCTCTTCACGCAACACCAGCCAAATGGCGCGCCCGCGGCTCGTCGCGGTCGCAACGCCACGCCGGCACACTTTCGGCACCACCGTCTTCGCGCGCACCGCAAACAAAAACGCAGCCGACACACACAGAAAAAAAAAAAAAACAACACAGAGCGCGAGAGACGGGCGGCGGCGCACCTTTCGCCAGCCGGCAGGCAATCGACTCGCCCAGTACGACAAACGTGCACGCCACCCCACCCACCAACCAACCAGTCGTCGTCGTCGTCGTCGTCCCGAAATCAAACAAACTCTCAAAAGGCACAGCCCCTGCTGCCAACGGACGCAGGCGCCACGCAGCTCCCTTCCCGCCACACTCGATTCGCAGCGCAACTCACCCGGCACACCGTCAAACGACGGGCTGGGCTCGCCGCATCGCCGCAACCTACACACCTTCCCCGCCACGACGCACAGCCCCACCAGACGCCCGTGCCGCAACGACACTACCGCACTACTCCTCTCGCCCTTGCCATACACGACACAACACGCCAAAAAATGAAAATCCAAATACAAACAAAAACACCGCCCCCACGACCCAAACACATGCACGGCGCGCCAACACACGCGAGGCAAGGCACGCAGCAAACGGCGTCCCCTCCGCGTCGCGCCATCAACCTACACACACAAGGCAACACCAACAACAAACAGCCAGCCAGCCAGCCAGCCAGCCAGCCCCACTCTCACGCCGCAAAAACAGAAAACACACCGAAACCGCCAAACGCCGCACATTCGCGCTTCGCACTCACCACACACCTCTCGGCATCCGTTTCGCACACAACGACGCGACGCACAATACATCATCACGGGCTACGCACGCACACCGCGACCCACTTTTTTACGACGCCCTCGCCAGAGCACACGTGCCCACGCCCACACACAGTCGACACAACGACGCAGCGCGCAGCAGACGCGGCCGCAACACATACCTCCCCGACGACGCGCCAACACCGCCAGCCACTGCTCACTCGCCCAAGCAACCCGTGCACACAACTGCCACACGCGTCCACCACGCCGCCGCCAACCACCCGCCCGCCAGGGGGCGCTCACGTCCGCGACAACAGCGCGGCACCGCCGGACCGGGCCGAACCGAGCCGAGCCGCCGCCTCCTCTCCACTCGGCACGCCACGTCCTGCTTGCAAAACACATGGCTCGTCCCTCTGTACACACAACGCGCCTGCCTGCGGTCGCCGCCGGCATCTATCTACCTGCGCATCGGAGCCAGGCCGGCAAGCCCACACTTAAATAATGCACTTCACCAGCCAAACAAACCCACTCTTCCTTTCTTTGCACAGCGCATGCAACAGCAGCCCCAGGAGCCGGGCCCGCCGCCAGCGTCTCCTCCTCCTCTGGGCACAGCCAGCCAGCCGTTCCCACCGCCCCGCCCCTGCTCTGCAGAACAAGAAAAAACGAAAAAGTACCAACACACGCACCCAAAGCGTAAGCCAGACAAGACCAGCCTCTCCAAGGCCACACACACGCAAAAAAACAAAAAAAAACAAAAACACTACAACAAAATAAAATAAAATGAAAAAGAAAAAGCAAGCTGTCGCCTCGCCCCCGCCCGTCCCCCCACCCCACCACATTCGCCCCCTCCGCTTGTTTTCCTTTCTACAATTTCCCTCTTTTCCACCCAATATCCCGCCGCGGTTTGCGGGCACCGGCCGATTTTGCGCCCGCCCACATGTGTGCCTACTCCCCACCACCATTCCCTCCGCAGCCCGCAGCCCGCAGCCCGCAGCCCGCAGCCCGCTTTTCCCCCCTCCCTGCCCACACCACACCACACCACACCACACCACACCACACCACACCACACCACACCACACCACACCGACGGTGCTGACGTCGACACGCACCCAAGACAGGGGCCACGACCGTCTTTTTTCCTGGGCCCATCCCCGCACCGCACCTCCTTCCAATCATCAACGCTGTGGCGCCTGTGTCCGCGCGAGACGCGTGCGCGCCGCCTCTCTCAACATCCGTCCGCCGGCCGGCCCGTTTTTCGGCCCCCAGGCCATCCGTCAACCACCACTGCCCCTGCCCGCCCCGCACCACACCACACACCGCTGCTTGCCCCGGCCGTTGCCACCAAAGGCGCCAACCGCAGCCCGCGCGCGCCAGAAAGAGATGGCAAAACTACAGGGACCCAGCCGACCGACGAAAATCAGAGCAATTGGCCGGGAGGATCAAAAAGAGAGCTCCGAAAACCACCGTAGCGAGGCGTGGGAGGAAACGTTACGAGAAGCAGGAAGGGACCAGGAAAAATTCTGGAAATTTCTTAAAACTCGTAAACTAGACACGAAACATCTACATCTACATGGGGAAGGAACGACCCCACAGACCGAGCTGAAGCACTGGCGGATTCACTAGAAAGGCAATTCCAAGCACCAGAAGCGGTAGATGACGAAACTGATGACCACCAGGAAATGGTACTCAGAAGGGTAAAACCGCATCCTAAGTGCCCCGATCAGAACATCTTTCACAATCCAATAAACGCAGAAACCCCGTATCTTATCACATCACAAACATACACACATCCTAAGAAGGCATCAGGCCCAGATTCCATCAAACCGCAACTACTACATCACCTACCTCCAGCAACTATCAATTATCTATCTAACATCAATATATAATGCTTGCTTCAGACTAAACTACTTGGAAACAGGCCCGAGTCATCACATTACCAAAGCCAAACAAGGACTTATTATTTCCGCAAAACTATAGGCCAACTTCCTTGGAAAGGTTCTCGGAAAGCTCATTCAAACTGAACTGAAGAAATTCAATTCTTAAAGGATAACAACATAATCATCCCACAACAATTCCGATTCCGCGAAGAACACAGCACCACCCACCAGGTGACCAGACTAGTCGAGCACATATGTCAGGCCAGAAACATTAGACACAGTACTGGAGCAGTCCTGCTTGACATTGGAAAAGCATTCGGATAACGCCTTATCTACAAGCTCCACCAGTACAACTGCCCCATCCACATTATTGCTTCTTTTCTCCGCAACAGAGCATTCTATGTCCATGTACCAGGAGCGGCAAGTAACACTAGATCCATAGAGGCTGGAGTCCCGCAAGGCTCAGTGCTGGGGCCCATTCTCTACTCAATATACACAAACAAACAGCTGGGAGGACACTTGTCACTATTTGCAGACGACACTGCAGTCTACCGCAGCAGTTCTAACCTGCAATATAGAGTCACAAAAATAGAGCAACACCTACAATCCATCCAGAAATGGGCTAACCAAAAAAACAATAAACGCGGAGAAAACCCAAGCAATACAATACGATTCACATTCAAAAAGAATACCTCCTAACCTGCATATACGCCTCAGAAATAACAATCTTCCATGGTCAGGCACAATAAAGTATCTAGGCATCAAGCTGGACAAGAGGTTGACATTTAGAGACCATGTTACACACGTTTGTAACAAGGCTGCAGCAGCAATATTCAGACTGTACCCAATCATCAAAGGAAACAGAATAAATATGCGCGCCAAAAAGAAAATCTTCAAAACCGTCATAGGAACCAGCCATCACTTACGGCTCTGAAAAATCTCGTCAATGGCCGCAGACACCAAACATAACAAGAGTAAAAAAGGGTGCAGAACAAATACTTCAGAATTACTGCTGATGCCGGCCGGTACCAGACAAACCGAGACATATACACAAACCATAACATACTCAATCAAAATCCCGGAAATCATCCAAAGAAAAATCCATAAAGTTTTTTTTTTTTTTTTTTTTTGTTTTTTTTCCACCAAACCACGGATTCGAACCACCCACTCATCAGAAATCTGGGACCAAAATCCACCCGACCCAAGAACGACATTTCCCATCACGACAAAACACCACAAACTACAACATACCATGATAAACAAAAATAAAATACAAACACCATAACACTCACTCAAACAAACAAACATCTACACACACCCAAGAGACCCTATCATCCCATCATTTTGTTACCCAACATAATCAGACAGAAGGCAGGGATCAAGGACAGATCCGGTCCTTCGAGTACAGGGGGTAAAAAATACCCATCAGACCAGCTCTCTCTCTCTCTCTCCTCCTCGCTTCTCCGTGCCGACGCTGCCCCGCACACGCGTTCGCGTTCGCGTTCGCGCTCGCGTTCGGCCGACACCACACGACAGGTCTTTGGGGCCCCGCCACTGCGCACACGCACGCCTCCTCCTCTTCCTTAGTTCTTTTTCGCTTTTCTTTTCTCCCCCGCCCCCCGCTCTCACCGCCACATCATCCCGCAACCCTTGGGGCATGTTTCCCAACATCAACGCGCCCCAATTCCACTCTCTGCCCGTGCCGCACTCTCCACTTTGCTTCTCCCCGTCCCCTACACACACGACTACCGAAACCCCGGTTGACACACCTTCTCGTAGGACAGGGGTGCGTGCGTGCGTGCGTGCGTTGTCTTGACGGTGACAGCAACAGCAACGGATCCGTCCATCCCATTCCCCCCCACTCGGTAAAGAACCATGTTCAACCCACACTACACAACAAGGGGGGCACACACGAACGCGAAAGAAAGGGCAGGGCAGGGGCAACTATCTCGTACACATTCTTCCTCAGAACCCACATATCGCATCAACGAACGGCAGGCCAATTGCGGACTCAGCCGTGTCAGGCAAATCCAACCCAACCAACACCTCCCACGGAAACCCTGACACTGATCCAGCAGTACGTCCACATACATCGCCACACCAAATACGGGTGACGAGTGAGCAACAAATGGAACAATACACAACAAGGGCTGACCTAATAAAAACTGCACGTCACGTCATACCTTCCAGACAGACGCAGTTCCGACGGGACGGCGGAACCGTATACGTACCTTTCAGCCACAACAACCGACCGACTGGACACGCCCGCGTCTCCAGCCAGCCAACCACCAGGGCCACACAGCCCGCAAGTTTCAGCGTCAACACTTCTTAACGTACGTTGCAAACTTTTCAAAACATTGCCACACACACACACACACACACACACACACACACCACGAAAAGCGTCAACCTCTCTCACACTGGATACACTCAACACTTTTTGTCGGCGGAGCTTGAGGGCCAACGGTTGACACACCCCCACCGGCCACACAGGTTTCCCTTTGAAAATTGCAGTGACGGAGGAGACGCGGCATTACGAGAGGGTTGTTTCCGAGAGCGCGAGCTGGACGGAGCTGCGGCGCCGCCGCCGCCGCCGCCGCCGCCGCCGAGGGGTAATGAACGCACGCGATGCCGCATGACAGCCCATCACCCAAAGTTTCACCCACAACTGCACAGGTCGCACCCCCTTTTCGCGCCATACTAGTGTCGATCGTCAATTACAGCTGACGGTGTTCGCATTTGCCACTTGACGAGAGGGGGGGGGGGGGGGGGGGGGAAAAGAAAACAAACATCTGACACGCCATGTGTTTCTCTCTCTCTCTGTTACATCTAGGTCATTCGGCAGCCACTGTAAAAAAAAAAAAAAAAAAAAAAAAAAAAAAAAAAAAAAAAAAAATATTTTTACGACATGGTTGGGTAAGTGATTTAAAGACAACAATTGTGGGTCACACACCATAGACCATTTCGATAGTGTTCTTGTTCTTCTCTTTTTCCTTTTTTTATCGCTCAATTGAAATCAAACCTGGGGATGATGCAATGCTGCGATATGGCACAACCGTCGTCCATTGTACACAACTCGGGAACAAAAAGAAACCAATTCAGGGAACGTTCGTTCCTTCACAACGTTTCTTTCAACGCACTTGGTCTTTACCATCCTGTATATTCAACACACATTTCCTTTCATCAAACTAGGGCATTTCCATAACAGTATTTGCAATACTGCTTCTTCGACGTCATTTCACCATCTTAACTAGAGACAAACAAACAAGAAAATAGCAAAACAGCCTTGAGAACCCCGTCCACCAAATTTCAGTTAGCACGGCATCCAAGATTCTTTTCCGGGGAGTGCAGTGCAGCTGACGCTGCTCAGACCATATACCGTCGCCAGTCTCACTCAACTCTTGCGCATTCCATTCTACGCTACGTGACTATGCAAAAATGAATGAATCAAACCCGCCCAGAGAGCGTCTTGTGCGAGGGGACACACGATATAGAGAACAACAAAACACACAGGGGACACCACCACAGTTGGAGAGAACGTTTCCACCACGGCAGCCGCGCCGTTACGCGCTTTTTTTTTTTCCTCCCCCCCACTGCACACCTCCGACACCACGGGAACGTTCACCGTCCCGTTGCCCTACACTGGCGTTTCTTTTCAACCCCCCACCCTATTCCTCGCTCCCCGGACATTCGACCGATCACAAAGTGCAACCTCTCGTTACCGTCGGGTGCCCCTCTTCATCCCCGGGGCGCCAACAACAAAACAAAAACACCACCGACGCCGTCGTCTCGCGTCACCTCACTCAACTGAGCGGAAAATACACGTACATCCAGAATGACGACACCGCCTCCAGACGTCAGACGTCAGGTCGAAAGAGGGCACCGTACGTCGTGGCGCGTGGTCTCCTAACTCACCTCGCGCGTACAAATACAATGCAATGCGTGTCTCCTCACGTTCACACACACCTCCACGCTCCACTTTTACGTCGCCCAACCAACCAACTACTAACTTAACCCACCCGCTCGGCGTAGAAGCAGCTGTAGGCGGCAACGTGTTTCTCACCCTCGCCACCAACGGTGTGACATCCGACAATCGCGGTTTGCTTTCCGTTCCACACCTCCGGCCATACCATACAAAGGGGACAAAAAAAAAAAAAAAAATATATATATCAAACAAGCCAACTCCAGCGATCCGCCCCCCTAACACCAACACGTCTCGAAACACCCACGCCCACGACCCGGCTGTGGCCTAAAGTGCGTATCCCAACGTCACACCAAAACCAAAGGCGCCGGCGCCGCACCACACCACACCACAAGCTACAGCTACAGCTGTGCCGCCCGTCCACCCGCTCACAACAACAACAACAACAACAACAACAATTCCGCCCTTCCCGCAAAGGCATTTTGGTGGCCCTGAAAAGGGCCGTTTTTTCTTTTCTTCGCCGCGCCGCGGACGAGCCTCCTATTTCCAAGAGCCACCTCCTTACTTGGAGCTCGTGTACTTGGTCACCGCCTTCGTGCCCTCGCTCACCGCGTGCTTGGCCAGCTCGCCAGGCAGCAAGAGCCGCACAGCGGTCTGGATCTCGCGGGACGTGATGGTCGAGCGCTTGTTGTAGTGCGCCAGGCGAGAAGCCTCGGCCGCAATGCGCTCGAAAATGTCGTTCACGAAGCTGTTCATGATGCTCATCGCCTTCGAAGAGATGCCCGTGTCAGGGTGCACCTGCTTCAGCACCTTGTAGATGTAGATGGCATAGCTCTCCTTCCTCTTGCGCTTCTTCTTCTTGTCGCCCTTCGAAATGTTCTTCTGCGCCTTGCCAGCCTTCTTGGCGGCTTTCCCGCTAGTCTTGGGCGGCATCACGAACAAACAGGCAGGCAGGCAGGCAGGCAGGCAGGCAGGCAGGCACGCGCAGTCAGTCAGTCAGTCAGGCGCTCCGCTCCAGTCAGCGTCTCCCCACACAGTGGCACCCGCCGAGAGAGAGAGAGAGCTGGTCTGATGGGTATTTAACCCCTGTGTTCGAAGGACCGGATCTGTCTTGATCCCTGCCTTCTGTCTGATGATATGTGGTAACAAAATGATGGGATGATAGGGTCATGAGTGTATGTAGATGTTTGTTGTTTAAGTTTATTTAAGTTTTAGTTTAAGTGAGTGTTATGATGTTTTTATTTTATTTTATTTTTGTTTTGTATACTGTTTTCATGGTATGTTGTAGTTTCTGGTGTTTGTCGTGATGGGAAATCTCGTTCTTGGGTCGGGTGGATTTTGTCCCAGATTTCTGATGAGTGGGTGGTTCGAATCCGTGGTTTGGTGGAAAAACTTTATGGACTTTCGTTGGATGATTTCCGGGATTTTGAGTATGTTATGATTTGTGTATATGTCTCTGTTTGTTTGGTACCGGCTAGCATCAGCAGCAATTCTGAAGAATTTGTTTTGCACCCTTTGTACTTTTGTTATGTTGGTGTCTGCTGCCATTGACCAGATTTCAGAGCCGTAAGTGATGGCTGGTTCTATGATGGTTTTGAAAATCTTCTTTTTGGCGCGCATATTTATTCTGTTACCTTTAATGATGGGGTACAGTCTGAATATTGCTCCTGCAGCCTTGTTACAAATGTGTGTGACATGGTCTCTAAATGTCAACCTCTTGTCCAGCTTGATACCTAGATACTTTATTGTGTCTGACCATGGAAGATTGTTATTTCTGAAGTGTATTTGTAGGTTAGGAGGTATTCTTTTGAATGTGAATAGTATTGCTTGGGTTTTCTCCGCGTTTATTGTTATTTTCCATTGGTTAGCCCATTTCTGGATGGATTGTAGGTGCTGCTCTATTTTTGTGACTATATATTGCAGGTTTGAACTGCTGCGGTACACTGCAGTGTCGTCTGCAAATAGTGACAAGTGTCCTCCCAGCTGTTTGGGGATATCATTTGTGTATATTGAGTAGAGGATGGGCCCCAGCACTGAGCCTTGCGGGACTCCAGCCTCTATGGATCTAGTGTTACTTGCCGCTCCTGGTACATGGACATAGAATGCTCTGTTGCGGAGAAAAGAAGCAATAATATGGATGATGTGGTTGGGGCAGTTGTAGTGATGAAGCTTGTAAATAAGGCCCTGATGCCATACCTTATCGAATGCTTTTTCAATGTCAAGCAGGACTGCTCCAGTACTGTGTCTAATGTTTCTGGCCTGACATATGTGCTCGACGAGTCTGGTCACCTGGTGGATGGTACTGTGTTCTTCGCGGAATCCGAATTGTTCTGGGATGATTATGTTGTTATCCTTTAGGAATTTCTTCAGTTCCGTTTGAATGAGCTTTTCGAGGATCTTTCCTAGGAAGTCTAACAAGGAAATTGGCCTATAGTTTTGCGGAAATAATAAGTCCTTATTTGGCTTTGGTAATGTGATGATTCGGGCCTGTTTCCAAGTTTTGGGAAAGTAATTTAATCTTAAGCAAGCATTATATATTGATGTTAGATAATTGATAGTTGCTGGAGGTAGATGATGTAGTAGTTGCGGTTTGATGGAATCTGGGCCTGATGCCTTCTTAGGATGTATGTTTCTGATGTGGTATGATATGGTTTCTGCGTTTATTGGATTGAAAGATGTTCTGATCGGGGCACTTAGGATGCGGTTTACCCTTCTGAGTACCATTTCCTGGTGGTCATCACTTTCGTCATCTACCGCTTCTGGTGCTTGGAATTGCCTTTCTAGCGAATCCGCCAGTGCTTCAGCTCGGTCAGTGGGGTCGTAGACTATTCCACGTTCCCCATGGAGCGGCTGTATAGATGTTTCGTTTAGTTTACGAGTTTTAAGAATTTTCCAGAATTTTTCCTGGTTCCTTTCTGCTTCTCGTAACGTTTCCTCCCATGCCTCGCTACGGTGGTTTTGGAGCTCTCTTTTGATCCTCCTGGCCAATTGTTCTGACTTTCGTCGGTCGGCTGGGTCCCTGTAGTTTTGCCATCTCTTTCTGGTGTTTCTTTTTTCTTCTATTAGGTTCCGGATGTGTGGGGGTAGTGTGTCTCTACCTGTGGTGTGGGTTATTGTTGTTGTAGATCTTTTGCTGCAATCCTTTATGATTGTGGTGATTTCTTCTATGGCTCTGTTGATTTGGGCTTTTGATTGAAGAGGAGGTAGTTCTGGAGTGTATGCTGTGAGTAGTTGGTTGTATTTTATCCAGTTTGTTGTGGATTCCTTGATGGTTCTGTTGTCATGAAAGTTGACCAGGTTTCCATTGATTTCTAATATTACGGGGTGGTGGTCTGAGTCCAAGTCGTTGACCACCTCGGTTGTCGTATTCCATGTCAGATTTTTTGATAGAAAAATATCCAGTATGTCTGGGCGGCATCTTGTGTCGTAGTGAATGTGTGTTGGCCTGTCTGGAGCTATGATGGAGATGTTCGGCTTATTGTCCAGAAATCTACGAAGCGTTCTGCCATTGGTGTTTGTGGCATGACAATTCCAGGATCTGTGTTTAGCATTTAGGTCACCACCGATCAGAACATTTTGATGCATTTGGAAAAGGTTCTCAAGGTCTTGCGGACATATGCTCCTTCCTGTAGGTGGATTGTAAGCTGCTGCTATGGTAATGGTTTTGTTGAATAATCTTGTTTCAATTGCTGTTGATTCCATTCTAGTGAGATGAGGTGAGGTGATACGTCTGTGTACAATTTTGTTTTTGACCAGAATGGCTGTTCCTCCACCTGGTCTGTTCGGTCTGTCATTTCTGTGGACCACATAATTCCTGATTTTGAAGGTCTGGTTTGGTTGCAGGTGAGTCTCTGTGATGAGCGCAATGTCGATCTTTTGCTCATCTAGGAATTCCGCTAGAGTGTGTTTTTGAGTTATAATGCCATTGGCATTCCAATTCATGATTTTTACTGCCTTATTTGCCGCCAAGAATGCTAACAGCGGCTTGGAATAAAATTGTGATTTTGGTGAAATTGTCCTGTGCTTGTCTTAGCTGCTCTGCTGCTGTCTTGATTGTGCTTAATATGTTTGGAATGTCAAATTGCGTGATGAATCCTAGGAGTTCTTTGATGTCAGAACCAATACCTGATGCTGGTTGTGATGTGGGTTCGGAGGTGTTGCTGTTTTCTTCTGTTGTGAGGGTATTGTTTGGTTTTGCCCATCCTCTTGTTTTCCGCAGTGCTGGAAAGTTTGTGGAATTGAGTTGTACTGTTTGTTTGGCTCTTTCCTCCTCCAGCCTGTTTTGTGCAGGGGTTTTCGCTTTCTTTCTCTCTTGCTGAGTCTGCAAGAGTTTTAAATATACTGGGCATTTTTTGAAGCTACTCGTGTGTTCTCCTTTGCAGTGGTAGCAAGTTGGTTTTGCTTCTGGTTTCTTTAGGCAGTCTGCTGTTTTGTGTTGTTGCCCGCATTTGACACAATTTGGACGAAGGGTGCAGTTACGCGACCCATGTCCATAACCCTGGCAATTGTGGCATTGGGTCAATCCCTGTGGACTTCGATATGTTTCAACTGTCACCTGCATGTGAAACATTGCTTTGAGGTCGTATATTCTTTTCGCCTCTTCGGTATTTTCAAGTGTAACTTGAAAGTGACGTAAAGTCACTTTTTTCTGAGTGTTTTCATCGAATGATGTCATGTGCGCTACTTTGATGACAGGTAAGTTGTGATCTAAGAGGACCTCATGAATGATCTTGGGGTCTATGGTTGGTAGTAGCTTTTTGATAACTACTTTCAATGGCTTAAAGGCGTGCATATCGTGTGTGTAGTATTGTATGTTGTTTTCGGTCAGATATCCCTTGAATGCTAGGAAATCATCTGGGTGTGAGAATTGATATGTGATTTCGTCACTGTGACTTCTAGTTTTGAGGTCTCCTTTCAGTTTGTTGCGGAGTGCTTTGACTATTTCCAGGTATTGGGATGTTTCCTTGACAACGATCGGCGGAATACGCAGTCTCTTTGTCTGGGTTGTTTGCTGTTTTTCCCCTGTTCTGGAATTTCCCGCATCGTTATCGGGCAGTAGTTCGAACTTGTTAGAGACGGGGATCTCGTACTCCATTTGTTCGTTGTTTTCGTCTTCTGAGTTGGGGGTGGGATCATCTGTTGAGTCCTGGGTTTTCTTTTTGTTGCTGTTGTTCTGCAACTTCGTCTGGTTGTCAATGGTTGCTTTGCGTTTCCCTGCTGTTTGTTTGGTAGCCGGTACAATGTTTGTGTTGTGGCTATCATTTGCTGGTGGTGTTTCTACCTGTGTTGTGGGTGAGGTGACTGGTGGTGATGTGAATGATGATGTGGATAGTTGGGGCGGTGGTTCCCCATCTGTCATGGAAGTCCCGTGGGACTCCATGGCGGAATTTGTGGTGTTACCTTGGCAAGGTGAGAATGGGGTGGCTGTTGAGAGAGAACAATTTGCCTTTGCCTCAGAGTGCGCGGGTTTACCCAACGTGAATGGGGCCCTGGTACTCTATATTCCCTGACTATCTTCCTAGCGTCCGGCTAGCCCGGAGGCATAATCTCGACACGGCGGTAACCAAGTACACAATCTCCAAGCTTCGAAGGCGGCTCGGTCGAAACGAGACGCGAGCAGCCGTCTGAATATTCCCAGCCGTAACAACACAAGGACACGCGAGCGCTGTGATAACAACGTCCGCTCTCTCCGCGCGCACGACTCGGAATTGGCTGGCTGGCTGGCTGGCACCCGCCGCACGCCGCCGCCGCACCTTTACCAGCTCGCCCTGCTGCGGCCGCCGACCAATGGGGCGCGCGCGCAACCGGCCGCCGCACCCGAGCCCATAAAGGACCCCCACCCCGCCGGCGCCGGCACGCACTCCGCTGCTCGACTCGCTGCGGCTCGCACCGTTTGGGGCGTTGTGCTTTTTCTTTCTCGCTTCTTTCCAAACTAGCCCATCGCCATGTCCGGACGCGGAAAGGGAGGCAAAGTCAAGGGCAAGTCAAAGTCCCGCTCAAGCAGGGCTGGGCTCCAGTTCCCGGTCGGCAGAATCCACCGCCTCCTGCGCAAGGGAAACTACGCCGAGCGCGTCGGCGCCGGGGCGCCCGTCTACCTCGCCGCCGTCATGGAGTACCTCGCGGCTGAGGTGCTCGAGCTGGCCGGAAACGCGGCCCGCGACAACAAGAAGACGCGCATCATCCCGCGCCACCTGCAGCTCGCCATACGCAACGACGAGGAGCTCAACAAGCTCTTGTCGGGCGTCACCATCGCACAGGGAGGTGTCCTGCCCAACATCCAGGCCGTCCTGCTGCCAAAGAAGACCGAGAAGAAGGCCTAAAAGAGAGACAGCGCAATCGGCAACCGCCGCGTGCTCCCTTGGCACGCAGCGCGCCATTTGCCGCCTCGGCTCAAAAAACAAAACACAATCGGCCCTTTTCAGGGCCACCACACAAACCTACGTCCAAAGCAGAATTCCAGTCGTTCGTCGCACCACTTTTCTCTCTCTCTCTCTCTCTCTCTCTCTCTCTCTCTCTCTCTCTGTGTACGGTTTTTTTTTCCTTCTTACACACACAGGCGCCGCCATCTTGTACACACGTACTTGGCCACCTCCTCCACTCAACTCCACGCACGCACAGTCTCGCGACCATTAACCAGCACACGTGGCGCACAACAACACACCTCAAAAATAACCCCTCGGCGCTCAGCCGCGCCGCAACACACAGCCCATCCACCGACAAGAAGCATACAAGCAAAGAGGGAGGGGAAGGAAGGAAGGAAGGAAGGAGCTCACACAACGCAAGGGCACGCTTCCTTCCCTCCCAACCGCACCGCACACCACGTCAAAAAAAACTCCAAACAAAACTAAAAGGCCAAGTAGACTAAAAAGGAAAAGAAAAACCAGCAACACAGACTCTTTCGCACTTTTCAACTTCCGAACACTGTGGTGGCCCTGAAAAGGGCCGTTTTTCAATCTATCTCTCTTTCCTTCCTTCGGTCTCACACCGCCTAACCGCCGAAACCGTACAGGGTGCGCCCCTGCCTCTTCAGGGCGTACACCACGTCCATGGCCGTCACAGTCTTGCGCTTGGCGTGCTCAGTGTACGTCACCGCGTCGCGGATCACGTTCTCCAGGAACACCTTCAGCACTCCGCGCGTCTCCTCGTAGATCAGACCAGAGATGCGCTTCACGCCGCCCCTGCGCGCCAGGCGGCGGATCGCGGGCTTCGTGATGCCCTGGATGTTGTCGCGCAACACCTTGCGGTGCCGCTTGGCGCCACCCTTGCCGAGCCCCTTTCCTCCCTTGCCGCGGCCTGTCATTCTTCTTCTTCAAGCGTCTCAACCACAATAATATAAAAAACAGAAAGCAAGGCAAGCTCCTCACCCGGCGCTAGCGAGTCGGCTACGGTTGTGGCGCCCAGCGCGCGCGCCGCCCCCCTATATAGACTCTGGGGCCCCGCGGCCCGCCCTCCCCTCCCCCCACCACCGCGCACCGAGGGCATATAAGCGCAGCACCCGGGGCGCGCGGGCCCGTTGTCAAGGCAGCACCGGACGCCGTCGCGCACGCATATCCTCCACGCCGCATCCGCATCCGCAGTAGCCATGGCCCGGACAAAGCAAACGGCCCGCAAGTCCACCGGCGGAAAGGCGCCGCGCAAACAGCTCGCCACCAAGGCGGCGAGGAAGAGCGCGCCCGCCACCGGCGGCGTCAAGAAGCCCCACCGCTACAGGCCGGGCACCGTCGCCCTGCGAGAAATCAGGCGCTACCAGAAGAGCACAGAGCTGCTCATCCGCAAGCTGCCATTCCAGCGCCTAGTGCGCGAGATCGCCCAGGACTTCAAGACCGACCTGCGCTTCCAGAGCTCCGCAGTCATGGCCCTGCAGGAGGCCAGCGAGGCCTACCTCGTCGGCCTCTTCGAAGACACCAACCTGTGCGCAATCCACGCCAAGCGAGTCACCATCATGCCCAAGGACATCCAGCTCGCGCGCCGCATCCGCGGCGAGCGCGCCTAAACCCGCACACCGCCAAACAAACAAAACGGCCCTTTTCAGGGCCACTAACGTCTCTCCGTCGCGAGCAAAACTTTGTCGGTCGCAACGACTAGTTCCCCACTCACTCTCCAGTCCAGTCGTCCCACCCCCGGCCCGGCCCGGCGCCGCCGTTTCCAAAAAAAAGAAAAAAGCACCGCACCGGCCGAACCAAGTCGCAAGCGTCAATAGCGCCACCCACACAGGCCACGGCACAAAACGTGACGCCCGGAAAGCAAAGCAAAGCAAAAAAGACTATTCCAAAACCACCACCAAGACAAACAAACAAACAAACGCGGCGCAAAATAAATAGGTAAAAAATAATAAAAGTAAAATACACTTTGTGTAACACCAACCGCGGCGCCGCCGCCCACGCCCGCCAACGACCCCACAATCCAACCACCATCCACACATGAAACAAACAAACGCCAGCAAGCAAGACAGACAGACAGACAACAAGGCAACCGACCGACCACGACACGACACGACAATCAACACCTTCCCGACGTGCTTTGATGGCCCTGAGAAGGGCCGTTTTTGTTTTTGTCCGGGACCGCGCGACAGCCTCTGGTTGCGCGCCGGCCTCCAGGCGACGGTGTCAACCGCCAACCCTTCCCTGCCCTTTTTACTTCTTCTTCTTGGGCGAAGCCTTCGCCTTAGACGGCGTCGCCGTCGCCTTCTTCGGGCGCGGCGCCTTCGGCTTCTTCGTCGGAACCTTGGCGGCCTTCTTCGCCTTCGACGGCGACTTGGCCTTGGCCGGCTTGGCCGCAGCCGCCTTCTTCGCACCCGCGGGAGCGGCCGACGCCGCAGACGCCTTCTTGGCGGCGCCCGCCTTCCGACCGGTCGCCGCCTTCACGCCGCCAGCCTTCTTTGCGCCGGCCGCACGGGCCCCCTTCTTCTCCTTGCTGGCCGGAGCGGCGCGCTTCTTCTTCGCACCACCGCCGCCACCACGAGCCTTGCCGCCCTCGGCCGCCCCGCCGCCGGCGCCGGCAAGCTTGAAAGAGCCCGACGCGCCCTTCCCCTTCGTCTGCACCAGCTCGCCAGCCACGACGGCCGACTTGAGGTACTTCTTGATAAAGGGCGCCAGCTTCTCCGCGTCCAGCTTGTAGTGCGCGGCAATGTACTTCTTGATCGCCTGCAGCGACGACCCGCCGCGCTCCTTCAGACTCTTGATGGCGGCCGTCACCATCTCAGAGGTGCGCGGGTGCGCAGGCTTGGCGCGCGGCTTCTTCGCAGACGACGCAGACTTGGCCTTCTTCGTAGTGCCGGTGGCGGCGGGTGCCGCGGCAGTCTCGTTCGTAGCCGCCTGGTCTGCCATCTTTTGCCTGTTCTCTTTTCTTTTTTCCCCTTGCTTTCGCTTCCTTCTCTCCTTCGACGACGCACAACAGCGAGGGGCGCGCAGCAGAGAATAGCCGCGCACGCGCCTGGCCCAGCCAGTGTCGCGGGCGGGCGCGGACGGCCGAGAGAGCGGCCGCCACTCGGCGCGCCGCCGCGCCGCCGCGCCGCGCCTCCCGCGCTTGCTACCGCCCAACGTCCGACAGCCTGCGCGGAGCAGCCCCCAACCTGCGCCGCAACCACCCGCGCCATTCAAACCACCGAGGATGGGGCTACACACACCGACACCACGGTCGCCAACCAGTCGCCGCGGCGGCGCCGCAAACCACGGCCAAACTGCAGCCACCGCGCGCCACAGCCTGGGTCGGCCCGCCGAGAATCGCCGCCCCCGCCCAAATGCCGCCCCCACAGCCCCAGCCGACGACCCGCCACAATGGCCAAACCTTCGTCAAAACTCCCACACCGTCGCCGCGGCAGCCCGGCCACCGCGGCCGGCGCCACAGCCACACGAGCCGAGTCGTGCGGCGATGACGGCCGTGCACAAACGCACCTCCGCCGCCCCATCGCCTTCCGCCGTTTTCCCGATCGGCCCGCAGCCGTCGGGCCACGGCCGCGGGCCGTCCTCCTCCTCTCGCCTCGCCCGCCAACACCCACAGCCCTTCCAACACATTTTTTTTTTCTTTTTTCTTTTTTTTTTTCTACTTTTTTACGATCGCCGCCTGCGCAACATGGCACCGGCCGACGGAGCGCCAACCCCCCCGCCACAGGCGAAAACAAGACAACGATAAACAAACAAACAAAATAAATTACCAGCCAGCCCCAACTACAGACACACCGAATCTGCCCTCACAGCCGACCTTACACGCCTCAACGTCAAAACAAAGGTGGTTTCTTTCTTTCAACGGTTACCTTACCTTAGGTTACGTCAGGTTAGGCTAAGAAGGCGTCAGGGTTAGGTTAAGCGTTGACGTGACGTCACGTCTTAACGTAGGCGTTAAGCTAAGGTTGCGGTCACGTACGTTAGGTTAAGGCGACTTGGGGGTTGGCCTAAGGGCTTACGTTAGGTTACGTTAGTTTAGGTGGCTGCGTTAACGGCTTAAAGAAGTTTAGGAGGTTAAGGCGTCGAGGCGGCCGCACCCCCTTAGCTGCTGCGGCTCGGCCACGCCACGCCACGCCACGCCACGCTTTGGGGTTTCATAAGGTCGCGCGGCGGGTCGTCGGCACGCCGCAAAGGACAAAACTGCAAGACGACGTCGAAAAACAAACAACAGGTAAAAAATAAATAAGTAAAAATAAACGACGCCGACAGGCGGGGATCAGCAGAACGAGCAGATTCCGGAGAGCGAACGAGACACACACGCACGCACGCACACACACACACACACACACAAACCCCCCCGAGCCGAGAGAGCACAGCACCACCACGTGTCGGCCTCCGCTCACCCGACTCGGCTGGGCTGGGCTGGGCTGGCGGCCGGGCCGGATGCACGTGCACGTACACGTACGGCTACAGCCACTACCCGTACACAGCCGCTCTTCACGCAACACCAGCCAAATGGCGCGCCCGCGGCTCGTCGCGGTCGCAACGCCACGCCGGCACACTTTCGGCACCACCGTCTTCGCGCGCACCGCAAACAAAAACGCAGCCGACACACACAGAAAAAAAAAAAAAACAACACAGAGCGCGAGAGACGGGCGGCGGCGCACCTTTCGCCAGCCGGCAGGCAATCGACTCGCCCAGTACGACAAACGTGCACGCCACCCCACCCACCAACCAACCAGTCGTCGTCGTCGTCGTCGTCCCGAAATCAAACAAACTCTCAAAAGGCACAGCCCCTGCTGCCAACGGACGCAGGCGCCACGCAGCTCCCTTCCCGCCACACTCGATTCGCAGCGCAACTCACCCGGCACACCGTCAAACGACGGGCTGGGCTCGCCGCATCGCCGCAACCTACACACCTTCCCCGCCACGACGCACAGCCCCACCAGACGCCCGTGCCGCAACGACACTACCGCACTACTCCTCTCGCCCTTGCCATACACGACACAACACGCCAAAAAATGAAAATCCAAATACAAACAAAAACACCGCCCCCACGACCCAAACACATGCACGGCGCGCCAACACACGCGAGGCAAGGCACGCAGCAAACGGCGTCCCCTCCGCGTCGCGCCATCAACCTACACACACAAGGCAACACCAACAACAAACAGCCAGCCAGCCAGCCAGCCAGCCAGCCCCACTCTCACGCCGCAAAAACAGAAAACACACCGAAACCGCCAAACGCCGCACATTCGCGCTTCGCACTCACCACACACCTCTCGGCATCCGTTTCGCACACAACGACGCGACGCACAATACATCATCACGGGCTACGCACGCACACCGCGACCCACTTTTTTACGACGCCCTCGCCAGAGCACACGTGCCCACGCCCACACACAGTCGACACAACGACGCAGCGCGCAGCAGACGCGGCCGCAACACATACCTCCCCGACGACGCGCCAACACCGCCAGCCACTGCTCACTCGCCCAAGCAACCCGTGCACACAACTGCCACACGCGTCCACCACGCCGCCGCCAACCACCCGCCCGCCAGGGGGCGCTCACGTCCGCGACAACAGCGCGGCACCGCCGGACCGGGCCGAACCGAGCCGAGCCGCCGCCTCCTCTCCACTCGGCACGCCACGTCCTGCTTGCAAAACACATGGCTCGTCCCTCTGTACACACAACGCGCCTGCCTGCGGTCGCCGCCGGCATCTATCTACCTGCGCATCGGAGCCAGGCCGGCAAGCCCACACTTAAATAATGCACTTCACCAGCCAAACAAACCCACTCTTCCTTTCTTTGCACAGCGCATGCAACAGCAGCCCCAGGAGCCGGGCCCGCCGCCAGCGTCTCCTCCTCCTCTGGGCACAGCCAGCCAGCCGTTCCCACCGCCCCGCCCCTGCTCTGCAGAACAAGAAAAAACGAAAAAGTACCAACACACGCACCCAAAGCGTAAGCCAGACAAGACCAGCCTCTCCAAGGCCACACACACGCAAAAAAACAAAAAAAAACAAAAACACTACAACAAAATAAAATAAAATGAAAAAGAAAAAGCAAGCTGTCGCCTCGCCCCCGCCCGTCCCCCCACCCCACCACATTCGCCCCCTCCGCTTGTTTTCCTTTCTACAATTTCCCTCTTTTCCACCCAATATCCCGCCGCGGTTTGCGGGCACCGGCCGATTTTGCGCCCGCCCACATGTGTGCCTACTCCCCACCACCATTCCCTCCGCAGCCCGCAGCCCGCAGCCCGCAGCCCGCAGCCCGCTTTTCCCCCCTCCCTGCCCACACCACACCACACCACACCACACCACACCACACCACACCACACCACACCACACCACACCGACGGTGCTGACGTCGACACGCACCCAAGACAGGGGCCACGACCGTCTTTTTTCCTGGGCCCATCCCCGCACCGCACCTCCTTCCAATCATCAACGCTGTGGCGCCTGTGTCCGCGCGAGACGCGTGCGCGCCGCCTCTCTCAACATCCGTCCGCCGGCCGGCCCGTTTTTCGGCCCCCAGGCCATCCGTCAACCACCACTGCCCCTGCCCGCCCCGCACCACACCACACACCGCTGCTTGCCCCGGCCGTTGCCACCAAAGGCGCCAACCGCAGCCCGCGCGCGCCAGAAAGAGATGGCAAAACTACAGGGACCCAGCCGACCGACGAAAATCAGAGCAATTGGCCGGGAGGATCAAAAAGAGAGCTCCGAAAACCACCGTAGCGAGGCGTGGGAGGAAACGTTACGAGAAGCAGGAAGGGACCAGGAAAAATTCTGGAAATTTCTTAAAACTCGTAAACTAGACACGAAACATCTACATCTACATGGGGAAGGAACGACCCCACAGACCGAGCTGAAGCACTGGCGGATTCACTAGAAAGGCAATTCCAAGCACCAGAAGCGGTAGATGACGAAACTGATGACCACCAGGAAATGGTACTCAGAAGGGTAAAACCGCATCCTAAGTGCCCCGATCAGAACATCTTTCACAATCCAATAAACGCAGAAACCCCGTATCTTATCACATCACAAACATACACACATCCTAAGAAGGCATCAGGCCCAGATTCCATCAAACCGCAACTACTACATCACCTACCTCCAGCAACTATCAATTATCTATCTAACATCAATATATAATGCTTGCTTCAGACTAAACTACTTGGAAACAGGCCCGAGTCATCACATTACCAAAGCCAAACAAGGACTTATTATTTCCGCAAAACTATAGGCCAACTTCCTTGGAAAGGTTCTCGGAAAGCTCATTCAAACTGAACTGAAGAAATTCAATTCTTAAAGGATAACAACATAATCATCCCACAACAATTCCGATTCCGCGAAGAACACAGCACCACCCACCAGGTGACCAGACTAGTCGAGCACATATGTCAGGCCAGAAACATTAGACACAGTACTGGAGCAGTCCTGCTTGACATTGGAAAAGCATTCGGATAACGCCTTATCTACAAGCTCCACCAGTACAACTGCCCCATCCACATTATTGCTTCTTTTCTCCGCAACAGAGCATTCTATGTCCATGTACCAGGAGCGGCAAGTAACACTAGATCCATAGAGGCTGGAGTCCCGCAAGGCTCAGTGCTGGGGCCCATTCTCTACTCAATATACACAAACAAACAGCTGGGAGGACACTTGTCACTATTTGCAGACGACACTGCAGTCTACCGCAGCAGTTCTAACCTGCAATATAGAGTCACAAAAATAGAGCAACACCTACAATCCATCCAGAAATGGGCTAACCAAAAAAACAATAAACGCGGAGAAAACCCAAGCAATACAATACGATTCACATTCAAAAAGAATACCTCCTAACCTGCATATACGCCTCAGAAATAACAATCTTCCATGGTCAGGCACAATAAAGTATCTAGGCATCAAGCTGGACAAGAGGTTGACATTTAGAGACCATGTTACACACGTTTGTAACAAGGCTGCAGCAGCAATATTCAGACTGTACCCAATCATCAAAGGAAACAGAATAAATATGCGCGCCAAAAAGAAAATCTTCAAAACCGTCATAGGAACCAGCCATCACTTACGGCTCTGAAAAATCTCGTCAATGGCCGCAGACACCAAACATAACAAGAGTAAAAAAGGGTGCAGAACAAATACTTCAGAATTACTGCTGATGCCGGCCGGTACCAGACAAACCGAGACATATACACAAACCATAACATACTCAATCAAAATCCCGGAAATCATCCAAAGAAAAATCCATAACACGCGATCTAGTGTTTTTTTTTGTTTTTTTTCCACCAAACCACGGATTCGAACCACCCACTCATCAGAAATCTGGGACCAAAATCCACCCGACCCAAGAACGACATTTCCCATCACGACAAAACACCACAAACTACAACATACCATGATAAACAAAAATAAAATACAAACACCATAACACTCACTCAAACAAACAAACATCTACACACACCCAAGAGACCCTATCATCCCATCATTTTGTTACCCAACATAATCAGACAGAAGGCAGGGATCAAGGACAGATCCGGTCCTTCGAGTACAGGGGGTAAAAAATACCCATCAGACCAGCTCTCTCTCTCTCTCTCCTCCTCGCTTCTCCGTGCCGACGCTGCCCCGCACACGCGTTCGCGTTCGCGTTCGCGCTCGCGTTCGGCCGACACCACACGACAGGTCTTTGGGGCCCCGCCACTGCGCACACGCACGCCTCCTCCTCTTCCTTAGTTCTTTTTCGCTTTTCTTTTCTCCCCCGCCCCCCGCTCTCACCGCCACATCATCCCGCAACCCTTGGGGCATGTTTCCCAACATCAACGCGCCCCAATTCCACTCTCTGCCCGTGCCGCACTCTCCACTTTGCTTCTCCCCGTCCCCTACACACACGACTACCGAAACCCCGGTTGACACACCTTCTCGTAGGACAGGGGTGCGTGCGTGCGTGCGTGCGTTGTCTTGACGGTGACAGCAACAGCAACGGATCCGTCCATCCCATTCCCCCCCACTCGGTAAAGAACCATGTTCAACCCACACTACACAACAAGGGGGGCACACACGAACGCGAAAGAAAGGGCAGGGCAGGGGCAACTATCTCGTACACATTCTTCCTCAGAACCCACATATCGCATCAACGAACGGCAGGCCAATTGCGGACTCAGCCGTGTCAGGCAAATCCAACCCAACCAACACCTCCCACGGAAACCCTGACACTGATCCAGCAGTACGTCCACATACATCGCCACACCAAATACGGGTGACGAGTGAGCAACAAATGGAACAATACACAACAAGGGCTGACCTAATAAAAACTGCACGTCACGTCATACCTTCCAGACAGACGCAGTTCCGACGGGACGGCGGAACCGTATACGTACCTTTCAGCCACAACAACCGACCGACTGGACACGCCCGCGTCTCCAGCCAGCCAACCACCAGGGCCACACAGCCCGCAAGTTTCAGCGTCAACACTTCTTAACGTACGTTGCAAACTTTTCAAAACATTGCCACACACACACACACACACACACACACACACACCACGAAAAGCGTCAACCTCTCTCACACTGGATACACTCAACACTTTTTGTCGGCGGAGCTTGAGGGCCAACGGTTGACACACCCCCACCGGCCACACAGGTTTCCCTTTGAAAATTGCAGTGACGGAGGAGACGCGGCATTACGAGAGGGTTGTTTCCGAGAGCGCGAGCTGGACGGAGCTGCGGCGCCGCCGCCGCCGCCGCCGCCGCCGCCGAGGGGTAATGAACGCACGCGATGCCGCATGACAGCCCATCACCCAAAGTTTCACCCACAACTGCACAGGTCGCACCCCCTTTTCGCGCCATACTAGTGTCGATCGTCAATTACAGCTGACGGTGTTCGCATTTGCCACTTGACGAGAGGGGGGGGGGGGGGGGGGGAAAAGAAAACAAACATCTGACACGCCATGTGTTTCTCTCTCTCTCTGTTACATCTAGGTCATTCGGCAGCCACTGTAAAAAAAAAAAAAAAAAAAAAAAAAAAAAAAAAAAAATATTTTTACGACATGGTTGGGTAAGTGATTTAAAGACAACAATTGTGGGTCACACACCATAGACCATTTCGATAGTGTTCTTGTTCTTCTCTTTTTCCTTTTTTTATCGCTCAATTGAAATCAAACCTGGGGATGATGCAATGCTGCGATATGGCACAACCGTCGTCCATTGTACACAACTCGGGAACAAAAAGAAACCAATTCAGGGAACGTTCGTTCCTTCACAACGTTTCTTTCAACGCACTTGGTCTTTACCATCCTGTATATTCAACACACATTTCCTTTCATCAAACTAGGGCATTTCCATAACAGTATTTGCAATACTGCTTCTTCGACGTCATTTCACCATCTTAACTAGAGACAAACAAACAAGAAAATAGCAAAACAGCCTTGAGAACCCCGTCCACCAAATTTCAGTTAGCACGGCATCCAAGATTCTTTTCCGGGGAGTGCAGTGCAGCTGACGCTGCTCAGACCATATACCGTCGCCAGTCTCACTCAACTCTTGCGCATTCCATTCTACGCTACGTGACTATGCAAAAATGAATGAATCAAACCCGCCCAGAGAGCGTCTTGTGCGAGGGGACACACGATATAGAGAACAACAAAACACACAGGGGACACCACCACAGTTGGAGAGAACGTTTCCACCACGGCAGCCGCGCCGTTACGCGCTTTTTTTTTTTCCTCCCCCCCACTGCACACCTCCGACACCACGGGAACGTTCACCGTCCCGTTGCCCTACACTGGCGTTTCTTTTCAACCCCCCACCCTATTCCTCGCTCCCCGGACATTCGACCGATCACAAAGTGCAACCTCTCGTTACCGTCGGGTGCCCCTCTTCATCCCCGGGGCGCCAACAACAAAACAAAAACACCACCGACGCCGTCGTCTCGCGTCACCTCACTCAACTGAGCGGAAAATACACGTACATCCAGAATGACGACACCGCCTCCAGACGTCAGACGTCAGGTCGAAAGAGGGCACCGTACGTCGTGGCGCGTGGTCTCCTAACTCACCTCGCGCGTACAAATACAATGCAATGCGTGTCTCCTCACGTTCACACACACCTCCACGCTCCACTTTTACGTCGCCCAACCAACCAACTACTAACTTAACCCACCCGCTCGGCGTAGAAGCAGCTGTAGGCGGCAACGTGTTTCTCACCCTCGCCACCAACGGTGTGACATCCGACAATCGCGGTTTGCTTTCCGTTCCACACCTCCGGCCATACCATACAAAGGGGACAAAAAAAAAAAAAAAAATATATATATCAAACAAGCCAACTCCAGCGATCCGCCCCCCTAACACCAACACGTCTCGAAACACCCACGCCCACGACCCGGCTGTGGCCTAAAGTGCGTATCCCAACGTCACACCAAAACCAAAGGCGCCGGCGCCGCACCACACCACACCACAAGCTACAGCTACAGCTGTGCCGCCCGTCCACCCGCTCACAACAACAACAACAACAACAACAACAATTCCGCCCTTCCCGCAAAGGCATTTTGGTGGCCCTGAAAAGGGCCGTTTTTTCTTTTCTTCGCCGCGCCGCGGACGAGCCTCCTATTTCCAAGAGCCACCTCCTTACTTGGAGCTCGTGTACTTGGTCACCGCCTTCGTGCCCTCGCTCACCGCGTGCTTGGCCAGCTCGCCAGGCAGCAAGAGCCGCACAGCGGTCTGGATCTCGCGGGACGTGATGGTCGAGCGCTTGTTGTAGTGCGCCAGGCGAGAAGCCTCGGCCGCAATGCGCTCGAAAATGTCGTTCACGAAGCTGTTCATGATGCTCATCGCCTTCGAAGAGATGCCCGTGTCAGGGTGCACCTGCTTCAGCACCTTGTAGATGTAGATGGCATAGCTCTCCTTCCTCTTGCGCTTCTTCTTCTTGTCGCCCTTCGAAATGTTCTTCTGCGCCTTGCCAGCCTTCTTGGCGGCTTTCCCGCTAGTCTTGGGCGGCATCACGAACAAACAGGCAGGCAGGCAGGCAGGCAGGCAGGCAGGCAGCAGCGCAGTCAGTCAGTCAGTCAGGCGCTCCGCTCCAGTCAGCGTCTCCCCACACAGTGGCACCCGCCGCACGCCGCCGCCGCACCTTTACCAGCTCGCCCTGCTGCGGCCGCCGACCAATGGGGCGCGCGCGCAACCGGCCGCCGCACCCGAGCCCATAAAGGACCCCCACCCCGCCGGCGCCGGCACGCACTCCGCTGCTCGACTCGCTGCGGCTCGCACCGTTTGGGGCGTTGTGCTTTTTCTTTCTCGCTTCTTTCCAAACTAGCCCATCGCCATGTCCGGACGCGGAAAGGGAGGCAAAGTCAAGGGCAAGTCAAAGTCCCGCTCAAGCAGGGCTGGGCTCCAGTTCCCGGTCGGCAGAATCCACCGCCTCCTGCGCAAGGGAAACTACGCCGAGCGCGTCGGCGCCGGGGCGCCCGTCTACCTCGCCGCCGTCATGGAGTACCTCGCGGCTGAGGTGCTCGAGCTGGCCGGAAACGCGGCCCGCGACAACAAGAAGACGCGCATCATCCCGCGCCACCTGCAGCTCGCCATACGCAACGACGAGGAGCTCAACAAGCTCTTGTCGGGCGTCACCATCGCACAGGGAGGTGTCCTGCCCAACATCCAGGCCGTCCTGCTGCCAAAGAAGACCGAGAAGAAGGCCTAAAAGAGAGACAGCGCAATCGGCAACCGCCGCGTGCTCCCTTGGCACGCAGCGCGCCATTTGCCGCCTCGGCTCAAAAAACAAAACACAATCGGCCCTTTTCAGGGCCACCACACAAACCTACGTCCAAAGCAGAATTCCAGTCGTTCGTCGCACCACTTTTCTCTCTCTCTCTCTCTCTCTCTCTCTCTCTCTCTCTCTCTCTGTGTACGGTTTTTTTTTCCTTCTTACACACACAGGCGCCGCCATCTTGTACACACGTACTTGGCCACCTCCTCCACTCAACTCCACGCACGCACAGTCTCGCGACCATTAACCAGCACACGTGGCGCACAACAACACACCTCAAAAATAACCCCTCGGCGCTCAGCCGCGCCGCAACACACAGCCCATCCACCGACAAGAAGCATACAAGCAAAGAGGGAGGGGAAGGAAGGAAGGAAGGAAGGAGCTCACACAACGCAAGGGCACGCTTCCTTCCCTCCCAACCGCACCGCACACCACGTCAAAAAAAACTCCAAACAAAACTAAAAGGCCAAGTAGACTAAAAAGGAAAAGAAAAACCAGCAACACAGACTCTTTCGCACTTTTCAACTTCCGAACACTGTGGTGGCCCTGAAAAGGGCCGTTTTTCAATCTATCTCTCTTTCCTTCCTTCGGTCTCACACCGCCTAACC
Source organism: Schistocerca gregaria (assembly GCF_023897955.1). Lineage (NCBI taxonomy): Eukaryota > Metazoa > Arthropoda > Insecta > Orthoptera > Acrididae > Schistocerca > Schistocerca gregaria. The sequence goes on along the minus strand of NW_026062012.1, from coordinate 70,416 downwards.
GCCGAAACCGTACAGGGTGCGCCCCTGCCTCTTCAGGGCGTACACCACGTCCATGGCCGTCACAGTCTTGCGCTTGGCGTGCTCAGTGTACGTCACCGCGTCGCGGATCACGTTCTCCAGGAACACCTTCAGCACTCCGCGCGTCTCCTCGTAGATCAGACCAGAGATGCGCTTCACGCCGCCCCTGCGCGCCAGGCGGCGGATCGCGGGCTTCGTGATGCCCTGGATGTTGTCGCGCAACACCTTGCGGTGCCGCTTGGCGCCACCCTTGCCGAGCCCCTTTCCTCCCTTGCCGCGGCCTGTCATTCTTCTTCTTCAAGCGTCTCAACCACAATAATATAAAAAACAGAAAGCAAGGCAAGCTCCTCACCCGGCGCTAGCGAGTCGGCTACGGTTGTGGCGCCCAGCGCGCGCGCCGCCCCCCTATATAGACTCTGGGGCCCCGCGGCCCGCCCTCCCCTCCCCCCACCACCGCGCACCGAGGGCATATAAGCGCAGCACCCGGGGCGCGCGGGCCCGTTGTCAAGGCAGCACCGGACGCCGTCGCGCACGCATATCCTCCACGCCGCATCCGCATCCGCAGTAGCCATGGCCCGGACAAAGCAAACGGCCCGCAAGTCCACCGGCGGAAAGGCGCCGCGCAAACAGCTCGCCACCAAGGCGGCGAGGAAGAGCGCGCCCGCCACCGGCGGCGTCAAGAAGCCCCACCGCTACAGGCCGGGCACCGTCGCCCTGCGAGAAATCAGGCGCTACCAGAAGAGCACAGAGCTGCTCATCCGCAAGCTGCCATTCCAGCGCCTAGTGCGCGAGATCGCCCAGGACTTCAAGACCGACCTGCGCTTCCAGAGCTCCGCAGTCATGGCCCTGCAGGAGGCCAGCGAGGCCTACCTCGTCGGCCTCTTCGAAGACACCAACCTGTGCGCAATCCACGCCAAGCGAGTCACCATCATGCCCAAGGACATCCAGCTCGCGCGCCGCATCCGCGGCGAGCGCGCCTAAACCCGCACACCGCCAAACAAACAAAACGGCCCTTTTCAGGGCCACTAACGTCTCTCCGTCGCGAGCAAAACTTTGTCGGTCGCAACGACTAGTTCCCCACTCACTCTCCAGTCCAGTCGTCCCACCCCCGGCCCGGCCCGGCGCCGCCGTTTCCAAAAAAAAGAAAAAAGCACCGCACCGGCCGAACCAAGTCGCAAGCGTCAATAGCGCCACCCACACAGGCCACGGCACAAAACGTGACGCCCGGAAAGCAAAGCAAAGCAAAAAAGACTATTCCAAAACCACCACCAAGACAAACAAACAAACAAACGCGGCGCAAAATAAATAGGTAAAAAATAATAAAAGTAAAATACACTTTGTGTAACACCAACCGCGGCGCCGCCGCCCACGCCCGCCAACGACCCCACAATCCAACCACCATCCACACATGAAACAAACAAACGCCAGCAAGCAAGACAGACAGACAGACAACAAGGCAACCGACCGACCACGACACGACACGACAATCAACACCTTCCCGACGTGCTTTGATGGCCCTGAGAAGGGCCGTTTTTGTTTTTGTCCGGGACCGCGCGACAGCCTCTGGTTGCGCGCCGGCCTCCAGGCGACGGTGTCAACCGCCAACCCTTCCCTGCCCTTTTTACTTCTTCTTCTTGGGCGAAGCCTTCGCCTTAGACGGCGTCGCCGTCGCCTTCTTCGGGCGCGGCGCCTTCGGCTTCTTCGTCGGAACCTTGGCGGCCTTCTTCGCCTTCGACGGCGACTTGGCCTTGGCCGGCTTGGCCGCAGCCGCCTTCTTCGCACCCGCGGGAGCGGCCGACGCCGCAGACGCCTTCTTGGCGGCGCCCGCCTTCCGACCGGTCGCCGCCTTCACGCCGCCAGCCTTCTTTGCGCCGGCCGCACGGGCCCCCTTCTTCTCCTTGCTGGCCGGAGCGGCGCGCTTCTTCTTCGCACCACCGCCGCCACCACGAGCCTTGCCGCCCTCGGCCGCCCCGCCGCCGGCGCCGGCAAGCTTGAAAGAGCCCGACGCGCCCTTCCCCTTCGTCTGCACCAGCTCGCCAGCCACGACGGCCGACTTGAGGTACTTCTTGATAAAGGGCGCCAGCTTCTCCGCGTCCAGCTTGTAGTGCGCGGCAATGTACTTCTTGATCGCCTGCAGCGACGACCCGCCGCGCTCCTTCAGACTCTTGATGGCGGCCGTCACCATCTCAGAGGTGCGCGGGTGCGCAGGCTTGGCGCGCGGCTTCTTCGCAGACGACGCAGACTTGGCCTTCTTCGTAGTGCCGGTGGCGGCGGGTGCCGCGGCAGTCTCGTTCGTAGCCGCCTGGTCTGCCATCTTTTGCCTGTTCTCTTTTCTTTTTTCCCCTTGCTTTCGCTTCCTTCTCTCCTTCGACGACGCACAACAGCGAGGGGCGCGCAGCAGAGAATAGCCGCGCACGCGCCTGGCCCAGCCAGTGTCGCGGGCGGGCGCGGACGGCCGAGAGAGCGGCCGCCACTCGGCGCGCCGCCGCGCCGCCGCGCCGCGCCTCCCGCGCTTGCTACCGCCCAACGTCCGACAGCCTGCGCGGAGCAGCCCCCAACCTGCGCCGCAACCACCCGCGCCATTCAAACCACCGAGGATGGGGCTACACACACCGACACCACGGTCGCCAACCAGTCGCCGCGGCGGCGCCGCAAACCACGGCCAAACTGCAGCCACCGCGCGCCACAGCCTGGGTCGGCCCGCCGAGAATCGCCGCCCCCGCCCAAATGCCGCCCCCACAGCCCCAGCCGACGACCCGCCACAATGGCCAAACCTTCGTCAAAACTCCCACACCGTCGCCGCGGCAGCCCGGCCACCGCGGCCGGCGCCACAGCCACACGAGCCGAGTCGTGCGGCGATGACGGCCGTGCACAAACGCACCTCCGCCGCCCCATCGCCTTCCGCCGTTTTCCCGATCGGCCCGCAGCCGTCGGGCCACGGCCGCGGGCCGTCCTCCTCCTCTCGCCTCGCCCGCCAACACCCACAGCCCTTCCAACACATTTTTTTTTTCTTTTTTCTTTTTTTTTTTCTACTTTTTTACGATCGCCGCCTGCGCAACATGGCACCGGCCGACGGAGCGCCAACCCCCCCGCCACAGGCGAAAACAAGACAACGATAAACAAACAAACAAAATAAATTACCAGCCAGCCCCAACTACAGACACACCGAATCTGCCCTCACAGCCGACCTTACACGCCTCAACGTCAAAACAAAGGTGGTTTCTTTCTTTCAACGGTTACCTTACCTTAGGTTACGTCAGGTTAGGCTAAGAAGGCGTCAGGGTTAGGTTAAGCGTTGACGTGACGTCACGTCTTAACGTAGGCGTTAAGCTAAGGTTGCGGTCACGTACGTTAGGTTAAGGCGACTTGGGGGTTGGCCTAAGGGCTTACGTTAGGTTACGTTAGTTTAGGTGGCTGCGTTAACGGCTTAAAGAAGTTTAGGAGGTTAAGGCGTCGAGGCGGCCGCACCCCCTTAGCTGCTGCGGCTCGGCCACGCCACGCCACGCCACGCCACGCTTTGGGGTTTCATAAGGTCGCGCGGCGGGTCGTCGGCACGCCGCAAAGGACAAAACTGCAAGACGACGTCGAAAAACAAACAACAGGTAAAAAATAAATAAGTAAAAATAAACGACGCCGACAGGCGGGGATCAGCAGAACGAGCAGATTCCGGAGAGCGAACGAGACACACACGCACGCACGCACACACACACACACACACACAAACCCCCCCGAGCCGAGAGAGCACAGCACCACCACGTGTCGGCCTCCGCTCACCCGACTCGGCTGGGCTGGGCTGGGCTGGGCTGGCGTGGCTGGCGGCCGGGCCGGATGCACGTGCACGTACACGTACGGCTACAGCCACTACCCGTACACAGCCGCTCTTCACGCAACACCAGCCAAATGGCGCGCCCGCGGCTCGTCGCGGTCGCAACGCCACGCCGGCACACTTTCGGCACCACCGTCTTCGCGCGCACCGCAAACAAAAACGCAGCCGACACACACAGAAAAAAAAAAAAAACAACACAGAGCGCGAGAGACGGGCGGCGGCGCACCTTTCGCCAGCCGGCAGGCAATCGACTCGCCCAGTACGACAAACGTGCACGCCACCCCACCCACCAACCAACCAGTCGTCGTCGTCGTCGTCGTCCCGAAATCAAACAAACTCTCAAAAGGCACAGCCCCTGCTGCCAACGGACGCAGGCGCCACGCAGCTCCCTTCCCGCCACACTCGATTCGCAGCGCAACTCACCCGGCACACCGTCAAACGACGGGCTGGGCTCGCCGCATCGCCGCAACCTACACACCTTCCCCGCCACGACGCACAGCCCCACCAGACGCCCGTGCCGCAACGACACTACCGCACTACTCCTCTCGCCCTTGCCATACACGACACAACACGCCAAAAAATGAAAATCCAAATACAAACAAAAACACCGCCCCCACGACCCAAACACATGCACGGCGCGCCAACACACGCGAGGCAAGGCACGCAGCAAACGGCGTCCCCTCCGCGTCGCGCCATCAACCTACACACACAAGGCAACACCAACAACAAACAGCCAGCCAGCCAGCCAGCCAGCCAGCCCCACTCTCACGCCGCAAAAACAGAAAACACACCGAAACCGCCAAACGCCGCACATTCGCGCTTCGCACTCACCACACACCTCTCGGCATCCGTTTCGCACACAACGACGCGACGCACAATACATCATCACGGGCTACGCACGCACACCGCGACCCACTTTTTTACGACGCCCTCGCCAGAGCACACGTGCCCACGCCCACACACAGTCGACACAACGACGCAGCGCGCAGCAGACGCGGCCGCAACACATACCTCCCCGACGACGCGCCAACACCGCCAGCCACTGCTCACTCGCCCAAGCAACCCGTGCACACAACTGCCACACGCGTCCACCACGCCGCCGCCAACCACCCGCCCGCCAGGGGGCGCTCACGTCCGCGACAACAGCGCGGCACCGCCGGACCGGGCCGAACCGAGCCGAGCCGCCGCCTCCTCTCCACTCGGCACGCCACGTCCTGCTTGCAAAACACATGGCTCGTCCCTCTGTACACACAACGCGCCTGCCTGCGGTCGCCGCCGGCATCTATCTACCTGCGCATCGGAGCCAGGCCGGCAAGCCCACACTTAAATAATGCACTTCACCAGCCAAACAAACCCACTCTTCCTTTCTTTGCACAGCGCATGCAACAGCAGCCCCAGGAGCCGGGCCCGCCGCCAGCGTCTCCTCCTCCTCTGGGCACAGCCAGCCAGCCGTTCCCACCGCCCCGCCCCTGCTCTGCAGAACAAGAAAAAACGAAAAAGTACCAACACACGCACCCAAAGCGTAAGCCAGACAAGACCAGCCTCTCCAAGGCCACACACACGCAAAAAAACAAAAAAAAACAAAAACACTACAACAAAATAAAATAAAATGAAAAAGAAAAAGCAAGCTGTCGCCTCGCCCCCGCCCGTCCCCCCACCCCACCACATTCGCCCCCTCCGCTTGTTTTCCTTTCTACAATTTCCCTCTTTTCCACCCAATATCCCGCCGCGGTTTACGGGCACCGGCCGATTTTGCGCCCGCCCACATGTGTGCCTACTCCCCACCACCATTCCCTCCGCAGCCCGCAGCCCGCAGCCCGCAGCCCGCAGCCCGCTTTTCCCCCCTCCCTGCCACACCACACCACACCACACCACACCACACCACACCACACCACACCACACCACACCGACGGTGCTGACGTCGACACGCACCCAAGACAGGGGCCACGACCGTCTTTTTTCCTGGGCCCATCCCCGCACCGCACCTCCTTCCAATCATCAACGCTGTGGCGCCTGTGTCCGCGCGAGACGCGTGCGCGCCGCCTCTCTCAACATCCGTCCGCCGGCCGGCCCGTTTTTCGGCCCCCAGGCCATCCGTCAACCACCACTGCCCCTGCCCGCCCCGCACCACACCACACACCGCTGCTTGCCCCGGCCGTTGCCACCAAAGGCGCCAACCGCAGCCCGCGCGCGCCAGAAAGAGATGGCAAAACTACAGGGACCCAGCCGACCGACGAAAATCAGAGCAATTGGCCGGGAGGATCAAAAAGAGAGCTCCGAAAACCACCGTAGCGAGGCGTGGGAGGAAACGTTACGAGAAGCAGGAAGGGACCAGGAAAAATTCTGGAAATTTCTTAAAACTCGTAAACTAGACACGAAACATCTACATCTACATGGGGAAGGAACGACCCCACAGACCGAGCTGAAGCACTGGCGGATTCACTAGAAAGGCAATTCCAAGCACCAGAAGCGGTAGATGACGAAACTGATGACCACCAGGAAATGGTACTCAGAAGGGTAAAACCGCATCCTAAGTGCCCCGATCAGAACATCTTTCACAATCCAATAAACGCAGAAACCCCGTATCTTATCACATCACAAACATACACACATCCTAAGAAGGCATCAGGCCCAGATTCCATCAAACCGCAACTACTACATCACCTACCTCCAGCAACTATCAATTATCTATCTAACATCAATATATAATGCTTGCTTCAGACTAAACTACTTGGAAACAGGCCCGAGTCATCACATTACCAAAGCCAAACAAGGACTTATTATTTCCGCAAAACTATAGGCCAACTTCCTTGGAAAGGTTCTCGGAAAGCTCATTCAAACTGAACTGAAGAAATTCAATTCTTAAAGGATAACAACATAATCATCCCACAACAATTCCGATTCCGCGAAGAACACAGCACCACCCACCAGGTGACCAGACTAGTCGAGCACATATGTCAGGCCAGAAACATTAGACACAGTACTGGAGCAGTCCTGCTTGACATTGGAAAAGCATTCGGATAACGCCTTATCTACAAGCTCCACCAGTACAACTGCCCCATCCACATTATTGCTTCTTTTCTCCGCAACAGAGCATTCTATGTCCATGTACCAGGAGCGGCAAGTAACACTAGATCCATAGAGGCTGGAGTCCCGCAAGGCTCAGTGCTGGGGCCCATTCTCTACTCAATATACACAAACAAACAGCTGGGAGGACACTTGTCACTATTTGCAGACGACACTGCAGTCTACCGCAGCAGTTCTAACCTGCAATATAGAGTCACAAAAATAGAGCAACACCTACAATCCATCCAGAAATGGGCTAACCAAAAAAACAATAAACGCGGAGAAAACCCAAGCAATACAATACGATTCACATTCAAAAAGAATACCTCCTAACCTGCATATACGCCTCAGAAATAACAATCTTCCATGGTCAGGCACAATAAAGTATCTAGGCATCAAGCTGGACAAGAGGTTGACATTTAGAGACCATGTTACACACGTTTGTAACAAGGCTGCAGCAGCAATATTCAGACTGTACCCAATCATCAAAGGAAACAGAATAAATATGCGCGCCAAAAAGAAAATCTTCAAAACCGTCATAGGAACCAGCCATCACTTACGGCTCTGAAAAATCTCGTCAATGGCCGCAGACACCAAACATAACAAGAGTAAAAAAGGGTGCAGAACAAATACTTCAGAATTACTGCTGATGCCGGCCGGTACCAGACAAACCGAGACATATACACAAACCATAACATACTCAATCAAAATCCCGGAAATCATCCAAAGAAAAATCCATAAAGTTTTTTTTTTTTTTTTTTTTTGTTTTTTTTCCACCAAACCACGGATTCGAACCACCCACTCATCAGAAATCTGGGACCAAAATCCACCCGACCCAAGAACGACATTTCCCATCACGACAAAACACCACAAACTACAACATACCATGATAAACAAAAATAAAATACAAACACCATAACACTCACTCAAACAAACAAACATCTACACACACCCAAGAGACCCTATCATCCCATCATTTTGTTACCCAACATAATCAGACAGAAGGCAGGGATCAAGGACAGATCCGGTCCTTCGAGTACAGGGGGTAAAAAATACCCATCAGACCAGCTCTCTCTCTCTCTCTCCTCCTCGCTTCTCCGTGCCGACGCTGCCCCGCACACGCGTTCGCGTTCGCGTTCGCGCTCGCGTTCGGCCGACACCACACGACAGGTCTTTGGGGCCCCGCCACTGCGCACACGCACGCCTCCTCCTCTTCCTTAGTTCTTTTTCGCTTTTCTTTTCTCCCCCGCCCCCCGCTCTCACCGCCACATCATCCCGCAACCCTTGGGGCATGTTTCCCAACATCAACGCGCCCCAATTCCACTCTCTGCCCGTGCCGCACTCTCCACTTTGCTTCTCCCCGTCCCCTACACACACGACTACCGAAACCCCGGTTGACACACCTTCTCGTAGGACAGGGGTGCGTGCGTGCGTGCGTGCGTTGTCTTGACGGTGACAGCAACAGCAACGGATCCGTCCATCCCATTCCCCCCCACTCGGTAAAGAACCATGTTCAACCCACACTACACAACAAGGGGGGCACACACGAACGCGAAAGAAAGGGCAGGGCAGGGGCAACTATCTCGTACACATTCTTCCTCAGAACCCACATATCGCATCAACGAACGGCAGGCCAATTGCGGACTCAGCCGTGTCAGGCAAATCCAACCCAACCAACACCTCCCACGGAAACCCTGACACTGATCCAGCAGTACGTCCACATACATCGCCACACCAAATACGGGTGACGAGTGAGCAACAAATGGAACAATACACAACAAGGGCTGACCTAATAAAAACTGCACGTCACGTCATACCTTCCAGACAGACGCAGTTCCGACGGGACGGCGGAACCGTATACGTACCTTTCAGCCACAACAACCGACCGACTGGACACGCCCGCGTCTCCAGCCAGCCAACCACCAGGGCCACACAGCCCGCAAGTTTCAGCGTCAACACTTCTTAACGTACGTTGCAAACTTTTCAAAACATTGCCACACACACACACACACACACACACACACACACCACGAAAAGCGTCAACCTCTCTCACACTGGATACACTCAACACTTTTTGTCGGCGGAGCTTGAGGGCCAACGGTTGACACACCCCCACCGGCCACACAGGTTTCCCTTTGAAAATTGCAGTGACGGAGGAGACGCGGCATTACGAGAGGGTTGTTTCCGAGAGCGCGAGCTGGACGGAGCTGCGGCGCCGCCGCCGCCGCCGCCGCCGCCGCCGAGGGGTAATGAACGCACGCGATGCCGCATGACAGCCCATCACCCAAAGTTTCACCCACAACTGCACAGGTCGCACCCCCTTTTCGCGCCATACTAGTGTCGATCGTCAATTACAGCTGACGGTGTTCGCATTTGCCACTTGACGAGAGGGGGGGGGGGGGGGGGAAAAGAAAACAAACATCTGACACGCCATGTGTTTCTCTCTCTCTCTGTTACATCTAGGTCATTCGGCAGCCACTGTAAAAAAAAAAAAAAAAAAAAAAAAAAAAAAAAATATTTTTACGACATGGTTGGGTAAGTGATTTAAAGACAACAATTGTGGGTCACACACCATAGACCATTTCGATAGTGTTCTTGTTCTTCTCTTTTTCCTTTTTTTATCGCTCAATTGAAATCAAACCTGGGGATGATGCAATGCTGCGATATGGCACAACCGTCGTCCATTGTACACAACTCGGGAACAAAAAGAAACCAATTCAGGGAACGTTCGTTCCTTCACAACGTTTCTTTCAACGCACTTGGTCTTTACCATCCTGTATATTCAACACACATTTCCTTTCATCAAACTAGGGCATTTCCATAACAGTATTTGCAATACTGCTTCTTCGACGTCATTTCACCATCTTAACTAGAGACAAACAAACAAGAAAATAGCAAAACAGCCTTGAGAACCCCGTCCACCAAATTTCAGTTAGCACGGCATCCAAGATTCTTTTCCGGGGAGTGCAGTGCAGCTGACGCTGCTCAGACCATATACCGTCGCCAGTCTCACTCAACTCTTGCGCATTCCATTCTACGCTACGTGACTATGCAAAAATGAATGAATCAAACCCGCCCAGAGAGCGTCTTGTGCGAGGGGACACACGATATAGAGAACAACAAAACACACAGGGGACACCACCACAGTTGGAGAGAACGTTTCCACCACGGCAGCCGCGCCGTTACGCGCTTTTTTTTTTTCCTCCCCCCCACTGCACACCTCCGACACCACGGGAACGTTCACCGTCCCGTTGCCCTACACTGGCGTTTCTTTTCAACCCCCCACCCTATTCCTCGCTCCCCGGACATTCGACCGATCACAAAGTGCAACCTCTCGTTACCGTCGGGTGCCCCTCTTCATCCCCGGGGCGCCAACAACAAAACAAAAACACCACCGACGCCGTCGTCTCGCGTCACCTCACTCAACTGAGCGGAAAATACACGTACATCCAGAATGACGACACCGCCTCCAGACGTCAGACGTCAGGTCGAAAGAGGGCACCGTACGTCGTGGCGCGTGGTCTCCTAACTCACCTCGCGCGTACAAATACAATGCAATGCGTGTCTCCTCACGTTCACACACACCTCCACGCTCCACTTTTACGTCGCCCAACCAACCAACTACTAACTTAACCCACCCGCTCGGCGTAGAAGCAGCTGTAGGCGGCAACGTGTTTCTCACCCTCGCCACCAACGGTGTGACATCCGACAATCGCGGTTTGCTTTCCGTTCCACACCTCCGGCCATACCATACAAAGGGGACAAAAAAAAAAAAAAAAATATATATATCAAACAAGCCAACTCCAGCGATCCGCCCCCCTAACACCAACACGTCTCGAAACACCCACGCCCACGACCCGGCTGTGGCCTAAAGTGCGTATCCCAACGTCACACCAAAACCAAAGGCGCCGGCGCCGCACCACACCACACCACAAGCTACAGCTACAGCTGTGCCGCCCGTCCACCCGCTCACAACAACAACAACAACAACAACAACAATTCCGCCCTTCCCGCAAAGGCATTTTGGTGGCCCTGAAAAGGGCCGTTTTTTCTTTTCTTCGCCGCGCCGCGGACGAGCCTCCTATTTCCAAGAGCCACCTCCTTACTTGGAGCTCGTGTACTTGGTCACCGCCTTCGTGCCCTCGCTCACCGCGTGCTTGGCCAGCTCGCCAGGCAGCAAGAGCCGCACAGCGGTCTGGATCTCGCGGGACGTGATGGTCGAGCGCTTGTTGTAGTGCGCCAGGCGAGAAGCCTCGGCCGCAATGCGCTCGAAAATGTCGTTCACGAAGCTGTTCATGATGCTCATCGCCTTCGAAGAGATGCCCGTGTCAGGGTGCACCTGCTTCAGCACCTTGTAGATGTAGATGGCATAGCTCTCCTTCCTCTTGCGCTTCTTCTTCTTGTCGCCCTTCGAAATGTTCTTCTGCGCCTTGCCAGCCTTCTTGGCGGCTTTCCCGCTAGTCTTGGGCGGCATCACGAACAAACAGGCAGGCAGGCAGGCAGGCAGGCAGGCACGCGCAGTCAGTCAGTCAGTCAGGCGCTCCGCTCCAGTCAGCGTCTCCCCACACAGTGGCACCCGCCGGACATGAGATGTCTGGGTTTGCACCCATGCTAGTTCTGGAGAGCCAGCGTTCTTTCAACGCTCTGTCTCACGAAATGATCCTGTGGGTTCGTATGTGGCTTGTGTGCAGTAATGGCTTGGGGATTTTCCCCCCGGGTGGATGGCGTTAGTGATGATGATGTTGATAGAGGTGGAGATGATTATCCTGTTTCATGAGGATGAGAAGATGGTTACCGCCTGTAGTGGCGATGGAGTGTGTTGATAGGAGCTCTGAGTTGAGGGTGAGGGTTCCGTCCCAGTGTATTGATGAGCTGGTACGGTGATGAATGAGATGATTCGTAGAATGTTTGTGATTTTTGTTTGACTATGTGATAGAAAGAGGGTTGCCCTAGCATTGCCCTGATTTCCTCATTGCTAGTCAGTCTTGGTACGTCTGCAATAATTCTTAGGGTTTTATTTTGGACGACCTCCAATTGGGCTAGATTAGTGTCTGCTGCCATGCTCCACACTTCAGAGCCGTAGAGGATGACAGGCAGGACTATTGTTTTCCAGATTCTGAGCTTTGCTGATATGGACAATCCCATTCCCTTTAATAATGGGTATAGTTGGTAGAGCCGGGCGGAGCCTTTGTTCCTAGCCTCTCTTATGTGATGCTTGAATGTTAGGTTTTTGTCCAATTTTAGTCCTAAGTATGTGATTTCATTTTTCCATGGGAGTATTTGTTCATTGTAAGTGATGTTTATTATGGGTTTCTTGATTTTATGAGAAAATAGGATTGTTTGACATTTGTCAGCATTTATTTTTATTTTCCAGATGTTGCACCAGTTTGCAACTTTGTTGAGATGTCGTTGTAGGCTGTAGGCTAGGTAATTAATGTTTCTGCCACTGAGATAGAGTGCTGTGTCATCAGCATATAAGGCTATGTTGCCACCCGGCTCTTTCGGGATGTCATTTGTATACAGAAGATATAGGAGGGGGCCAAGCACAGATCCCTGTGGGACACCTGCTTCTATGAGTTTCATGCCACTTTTTGCCTTTTCTATGTATGAGTAAAATTTCCTGTCAGAGAGGAAAGACTGAATGATTTTCAGCAGGTGGAGAGGGCAGTTGAGTTTGGAGATCTTATATAGCAAGCCGTCATGCCAAACACGATCAAAAGCCTTTTCAATATCCAAGAAAATAGCTGCGGTGCTGTTGCCCTGGCTCTTCTCCATGCAGACATGCTCCACCAGGCGAATGGCTTGCTGTACAGTGCTATGTCCAGCACGAAAACCAAATTGTTCAGGGATGATGATGTTGTTTATGGATAGAAACTGGAGTAGGGAGTTTTGTATAAGAATTTCGAGAAGTTTGGAGAGATGACATAGTAGGGAGATGGGGCGGTGGTTTTGCGGGAATAACTGATCTTTATTGGGCTTTGGAATGGAAATAACTTTTGCAACCTTCCAGGTTGAAGGGAAGTATTGTATGGAGAGGCAACTGTTTAGGATGGCTGTAAGGTGAGAGATAGCAGGTTGAGGAAGGTTTCTAAGAAAGGGGGGTTTGATGTTATCGGGACCAGGGGCTTTTGCATTGCCGATTCGCCTGATGAGAACAGAGACTGCACGTTCAGTGGTCGGCACAAAGTTGGTGACTGGTCTGGCACGAAGTGTTCGATGTAGGTGACGCTCAACTCTGCGCTCCAGGGCTTCTGCTTCTTCCTCGTCTTCATCGATTATATTCTCTTGGAACTGCAGCTCGAGCGTGTTTGCCATGGCGGTTGCTTTGTCGTGTGGGGTATAGACTAAACCGTTTTGCCCATGAAGTGGTCTGCTGGCTTTTTGGGGTTGTCGTCTGGATCTGATGATTCCCCAGAATTTTTCGGGATTTTGCTCTGCTGTTTGCAGGCTTTGTTCCCATCTAGCACTTCGTAGCAGTTTAAGTCTGGTCTGGATTTCCCTGGCCATCCTAAACATGCGTCTCCTGTCTTGGGGGTCACGAAAAGTTTGCCATCTCTTGCGCGTTCTGTTCTTGTCCGTAATTAGTTGCGCAAGGTCTGGGGGCAGGTTGCTCCGTCCGCTGTTGTGCGTTATTTTGATGGTTGATGCTTCCCCACACGTCGTGATGATTTGGGTTAATTCTGCTATAGCCTGGTCGATTTCTTCTGGGGTCTGCATGTCAGGAGCCTGGTCAGGTATGTGTAGAGTGACCAGTTCCTTGTACCTCGCCCAATTTGTGTTGTAAGTTGTAATTATTCTGTTACTTGGAATGTCTTGGTCACCCTGAAATCTTAGAATAACAGGGCTATGGTCTGAATTTAGGCTGTTGATTACCTCTGTCGTTGTGTTGAGGTTAACGTTTTTTAAGAGGAATATGTCCAATTTGTCAGGCAGGCACCTGGAGTCATAGGGAACATGAGTAGGCTCATCAGTTGAGACAACCCTTACTGCTGGATGGTTATCAAGGTATCTCAGTAGTTTGTTGCCACTTGTGTTTGTAGTACGACATCCCCATGCCCTGTGCTTGGCATTCAGGTCCCCTCCTATTATGGTTCTGTGGTTTATGTCCAAGAGATCGTCCAGGTCACTGGGAAACAGTCTGGCTTGGGGTGGGTGGTATGCCGCCACCAGAAGTGTGGGGTGGTTGTTAAGAATAACTTCGACTGCTGTTGCCTCTGTGTTTATGAGTGGTGGCGTTTGTATTACCCTGTGGCATATTCGATTTTTAATGAGAATGGCTGTACCGCCACCTGGTCTGTTAGGGCGGTCATTTCTGGCCAACACATAATTTCGGACTCGAAAGCTCTCATCAGGGGTTAGGTGGGTCTCGTTTAGGAGTGCCACATCCACCCCATGGTCATCGAGGAACATCTCGAGCTCGAATCGGTCGTGGGAAACACCGTCAGCGTTCCAGATGGCGATAGTGATGTGCTGGTTTTCATTTGCCATTTAGGAGCAGGGGCAAGATGTTTGTGATAATTAGTGTCACTTTACTGAGAAGATCTGGGGCTGCTAAGAACTGATTGATAATCTGTGTGATTTTGGTAACAAAATTTTGAGGGAGAAGGTTTTTGACAAACTGCCAGATTTGTGATAAAATTTGAGGTGTTTGTACCTGTGAGTCCTCTGTGATGCTTTGCTGGGCAGTGGTGTTGTCACTGGCGATGTTGGTTTGAATTGTCACCGCAGGAGCAGTTGGGGGCTCTGTGGCGGTTGCCATTGAATGACTGGCTAGTGGGGGGGCAGCCTCAGTCGCTGCAGAGGTTGAGGGGAGAGGTGTCGCACTTGTCTGTTCCTTTAGAACACACGTGCTGGGGGGAGGTGCGGTTAGCGGCGGATGTAGAGTCACCTTGGAGGGCAGGATTCTGCCAGGTTGTTGTTTCGGGATTGTGGGCTTTGTTTTAGGGGAGTTTGGTGGGGTGCGCCCTGTTCTCACTATTTCGGCGAGCGTGGGCTGTGCTTGGGGCGGAGATCGCTCCGGTGGTGGGGAACAGGATGCAACTGCTTCCTGTGGTGTTGAGGGAGTTTCTAATGTATTTGTTCCCACCTGAGTTTGTTTTGGTGGAGGGGAGGAGTGTGGTGTATCCGCAGGTGGTGGCGGGGGTGGTTTTGTTGCCGCTGCTGTTCGCGGTGTGGTGGTTGGTGGGACATGTCTGCTGGTTGGGGGTGCTCGTCTTCGTTCCCAGGCCTGGACGATCCGCTCTCGCTCTGAGCAGCCCCTGAAGGAGGCTGGATGGTTGCCCCCGCAGTTTGCGCACGTTGCTGGCGCGTCGGGCTTTTTAGTGCAGGCCCCAGAAAGGTGTGGCCCAGCGCATTTCACGCAGCGGGGTCTAAGTTCACACTGAGACGCCCCATGCCCAAAGCGTTGACACAGATAACATTGCGTCGGACCGTTTGGTCTTTTGTATAGCTCCACCGTGACCTGCATGTGTAGCAGATGTGTAACTTTGAATATTTTGCGGGCCTCAGCAGTGTTCAGGAGATTCACTTGAAAATTGGCCGTTTTTATTCTGGGAGCCGAGACTGTTTCGCCGTATTCGTTTACAATGGTCTGCGGTTTCGTTTGCTGAAACACGTCCTGCACTTGAAACCCTTTCTCAATTAGGGCGTTTTTGACATCGTCTGTGGTCCAGTATGGAGTGAGCTTTTTAATGACGACCTTAAGTGTCCCCTTCGGGTCGTCACTGTATGTGAAGAATTCAATCTTCCGTTTTCGAAATTCTTCTTTGAGGAAATGGAAGTCCTCGGGATTTGTTGCCTGGTATACGATGCTGTCACCCTTGTAGGATGTGCTTAGTGCTCCTTTCAGCTTCCCTTGTATCTGACCGATGAGGGTAGTGTACCCTTTGGTCTCAAAAACCGTTATCGGGGGCACCCTTCTGCCTCTGGGCTGGCGTTGAGTTTGTGTCATTGCTGGGGGCACCGTTGTGTTTTGAGCGCCTTGCACCGTTCCGACGCCTGCAATTTGATTTTGCTTTTGATTATTGGACGCATCTGCGGTCGCAGTTGAGTGATCCACCTGCTTTTGTTGATGTTGCTTCTGCTGGTCTAGTGGTGGTTGTCGTACTTTTGCGTCTTGCGCATTTGAAACCACGCTCTGGTTTTCGCGCGCCCGGAGTTTCTCCGCGGCTGCGGGTTGCGGGGGCTGCCCAGAGTTGATCTTACGTAGCCTTTCGCTACGTCTGACTTCAGGGTCGGTCAATGAGGAGACCGAGCCCGAGTCGCTGTCTGTGGCTATGACAAGCTGGTCAGAGTCACAGCTAGTGTCTGACGAGGAAGGTGATGAGGGGGGATGAACTGAAGTATGTGAATGTGATGATGACGATGGTGGAAGTGAACTGTCGTGTGGCTGCACTCCATGAGGGACGCTGACAGAGGTTGGATCACGTGTGTCCGCCATGGCGGGCACCTACTCGATGTTATAAGGTTTCAGATAGGGAAGCCTATATTTCGACAATTTCCGCGCCAGTGGAAAAAAATTTCCCTACACCTAGCAGGCGCGGGATACCACCAAGGGCCTCACAGTCAGTCTGTTTGACTATGTGGCTCGGCGGGTCCCTGGACTGCAGCTTCCCTAACACCTATGGCACAGAAATTCTCGAACAATTTCGACTATTTACATTCACCTACTCGAGGCGTGATGTTCCTCTTTCTTCACGGTCTATCCCATGTCAGAGCGAGCGCCCACGTGGTCTAGAGCCCCGTCCGCGCCGAGCGTGCAAGACGACTTTTGCTTTTCAGAAACGACAATTTTGCTTTTTACCGATAACGCACACCCGACCACGTCCGGAAATCCAGAACACAGCGCGGACCGCCAGCACCGACGATACGACCAAGCACGAAGCTATTGCGCGAGCACGCGAGGCGGCGACCAAGCACACGAGAAGCAAGCAACGAGGCGAGCTCTGCACAAAGGCGGCGAGAGCGCGCGGTGGGTATTTCCAGGGCTGGGAGCACAATAGCGGCGCGGAGCACAGGTAGACGCACGTCCGTCCGCTTAGCAGTCCCACCTCGGAATTGGCGTGGCCTGGCCGCACCCGCCGCACGCCGCCGCCGCACCTTTACCAGCTCGCCCTGCTGCGGCCGCCGACCAATGGGGCGCGCGCGCAACCGGCCGCCGCACCCGAGCCCATAAAGGACCCCCACCCCGCCGGCGCCGGCACGCACTCCGCTGCTCGACTCGCTGCGGCTCGCACCGTTTGGGGCGTTGTGCTTTTTCTTTCTCGCTTCTTTCCAAACTAGCCCATCGCCATGTCCGGACGCGGAAAGGGAGGCAAAGTCAAGGGCAAGTCAAAGTCCCGCTCAAGCAGGGCTGGGCTCCAGTTCCCGGTCGGCAGAATCCACCGCCTCCTGCGCAAGGGAAACTACGCCGAGCGCGTCGGCGCCGGGGCGCCCGTCTACCTCGCCGCCGTCATGGAGTACCTCGCGGCTGAGGTGCTCGAGCTGGCCGGAAACGCGGCCCGCGACAACAAGAAGACGCGCATCATCCCGCGCCACCTGCAGCTCGCCATACGCAACGACGAGGAGCTCAACAAGCTCTTGTCGGGCGTCACCATCGCACAGGGAGGTGTCCTGCCCAACATCCAGGCCGTCCTGCTGCCAAAGAAGACCGAGAAGAAGGCCTAAAAGAGAGACAGCGCAATCGGCAACCGCCGCGTGCTCCCTTGGCACGCAGCGCGCCATTTGCCGCCTCGGCTCAAAAAACAAAACACAATCGGCCCTTTTCAGGGCCACCACACAAACCTACGTCCAAAGCAGAATTCCAGTCGTTCGTCGCACCACTTTTCTCTCTCTCTCTCTCTCTCTCTCTCTCTCTCTCTCTCTCTCTGTGTACGGTTTTTTTTTCCTTCTTACACACACAGGCGCCGCCATCTTGTACACACGTACTTGGCCACCTCCTCCACTCAACTCCACGCACGCACAGTCTCGCGACCATTAACCAGCACACGTGGCGCACAACAACACACCTCAAAAATAACCCCTCGGCGCTCAGCCGCGCCGCAACACACAGCCCATCCACCGACAAGAAGCATACAAGCAAAGAGGGAGGGGAAGGAAGGAAGGAAGGAGCTCACACAACGCAAGGGCACGCTTCCTTCCCTCCCAACCGCACCGCACACCACGTCAAAAAAAACTCCAAACAAAACTAAAAGGCCAAGTAGACTAAAAAGGAAAAGAAAAACCAGCAACACAGACTCTTTCGCACTTTTCAACTTCCGAACACTGTGGTGGCCCTGAAAAGGGCCGTTTTTCAATCTATCTCTCTTTCCTTCCTTCGGTCTCACACCGCCTAACCGCCGAAACCGTACAGGGTGCGCCCCTGCCTCTTCAGGGCGTACACCACGTCCATGGCCGTCACAGTCTTGCGCTTGGCGTGCTCAGTGTACGTCACCGCGTCGCGGATCACGTTCTCCAGGAACACCTTCAGCACTCCGCGCGTCTCCTCGTAGATCAGACCAGAGATGCGCTTCACGCCGCCCCTGCGCGCCAGGCGGCGGATCGCGGGCTTCGTGATGCCCTGGATGTTGTCGCGCAACACCTTGCGGTGCCGCTTGGCGCCACCCTTGCCGAGCCCCTTTCCTCCCTTGCCGCGGCCTGTCATTCTTCTTCTTCAAGCGTCTCAACCACAATAATATAAAAAACAGAAAGCAAGGCAAGCTCCTCACCCGGCGCTAGCGAGTCGGCTACGGTTGTGGCGCCCAGCGCGCGCGCCGCCCCCCTATATAGACTCTGGGGCCCCGCGGCCCGCCCTCCCCTCCCCCCACCACCGCGCACCGAGGGCATATAAGCGCAGCACCCGGGGCGCGCGGGCCCGTTGTCAAGGCAGCACCGGACGCCGTCGCGCACGCATATCCTCCACGCCGCATCCGCATCCGCAGTAGCCATGGCCCGGACAAAGCAAACGGCCCGCAAGTCCACCGGCGGAAAGGCGCCGCGCAAACAGCTCGCCACCAAGGCGGCGAGGAAGAGCGCGCCCGCCACCGGCGGCGTCAAGAAGCCCCACCGCTACAGGCCGGGCACCGTCGCCCTGCGAGAAATCAGGCGCTACCAGAAGAGCACAGAGCTGCTCATCCGCAAGCTGCCATTCCAGCGCCTAGTGCGCGAGATCGCCCAGGACTTCAAGACCGACCTGCGCTTCCAGAGCTCCGCAGTCATGGCCCTGCAGGAGGCCAGCGAGGCCTACCTCGTCGGCCTCTTCGAAGACACCAACCTGTGCGCAATCCACGCCAAGCGAGTCACCATCATGCCCAAGGACATCCAGCTCGCGCGCCGCATCCGCGGCGAGCGCGCCTAAACCCGCACACCGCCAAACAAACAAAACGGCCCTTTTCAGGGCCACTAACGTCTCTCCGTCGCGAGCAAAACTTTGTCGGTCGCAACGACTAGTTCCCCACTCACTCTCCAGTCCAGTCGTCCCACCCCCGGCCCGGCCCGGCGCCGCCGTTTCCAAAAAAAAGAAAAAAGCACCGCACCGGCCGAACCAAGTCGCAAGCGTCAATAGCGCCACCCACACAGGCCACGGCACAAAACGTGACGCCCGGAAAGCAAAGCAAAGCAAAAAAGACTATTCCAAAACCACCACCAAGACAAACAAACAAACAAACGCGGCGCAAAATAAATAGGTAAAAAATAATAAAAGTAAAATACACTTTGTGTAACACCAACCGCGGCGCCGCCGCCCACGCCCGCCAACGACCCCACAATCCAACCACCATCCACACATGAAACAAACAAACGCCAGCAAGCAAGACAGACAGACAGACAACAAGGCAACCGACCGACCACGACACGACACGACAATCAACACCTTCCCGACGTGCTTTGATGGCCCTGAGAAGGGCCGTTTTTGTTTTTGTCCGGGACCGCGCGACAGCCTCTGGTTGCGCGCCGGCCTCCAGGCGACGGTGTCAACCGCCAACCCTTCCCTGCCCTTTTTACTTCTTCTTCTTGGGCGAAGCCTTCGCCTTAGACGGCGTCGCCGTCGCCTTCTTCGGGCGCGGCGCCTTCGGCTTCTTCGTCGGAACCTTGGCGGCCTTCTTCGCCTTCGACGGCGACTTGGCCTTGGCCGGCTTGGCCGCAGCCGCCTTCTTCGCACCCGCGGGAGCGGCCGACGCCGCAGACGCCTTCTTGGCGGCGCCCGCCTTCCGACCGGTCGCCGCCTTCACGCCGCCAGCCTTCTTTGCGCCGGCCGCACGGGCCCCCTTCTTCTCCTTGCTGGCCGGAGCGGCGCGCTTCTTCTTCGCACCACCGCCGCCACCACGAGCCTTGCCGCCCTCGGCCGCCCCGCCGCCGGCGCCGGCAAGCTTGAAAGAGCCCGACGCGCCCTTCCCCTTCGTCTGCACCAGCTCGCCAGCCACGACGGCCGACTTGAGGTACTTCTTGATAAAGGGCGCCAGCTTCTCCGCGTCCAGCTTGTAGTGCGCGGCAATGTACTTCTTGATCGCCTGCAGCGACGACCCGCCGCGCTCCTTCAGACTCTTGATGGCGGCCGTCACCATCTCAGAGGTGCGCGGGTGCGCAGGCTTGGCGCGCGGCTTCTTCGCAGACGACGCAGACTTGGCCTTCTTCGTAGTGCCGGTGGCGGCGGGTGCCGCGGCAGTCTCGTTCGTAGCCGCCTGGTCTGCCATCTTTTGCCTGTTCTCTTTTCTTTTTTCCCCTTGCTTTCGCTTCCTTCTCTCCTTCGACGACGCACAACAGCGAGGGGCGCGCAGCAGAGAATAGCCGCGCACGCGCCTGGCCCAGCCAGTGTCGCGGGCGGGCGCGGACGGCCGAGAGAGCGGCCGCCACTCGGCGCGCCGCCGCGCCGCCGCGCCGCGCCTCCCGCGCTTGCTACCGCCCAACGTCCGACAGCCTGCGCGGAGCAGCCCCCAACCTGCGCCGCAACCACCCGCGCCATTCAAACCACCGAGGATGGGGCTACACACACCGACACCACGGTCGCCAACCAGTCGCCGCGGCGGCGCCGCAAACCACGGCCAAACTGCAGCCACCGCGCGCCACAGCCTGGGTCGGCCCGCCGAGAATCGCCGCCCCCGCCCAAATGCCGCCCCCACAGCCCCAGCCGACGACCCGCCACAATGGCCAAACCTTCGTCAAAACTCCCACACCGTCGCCGCGGCAGCCCGGCCACCGCGGCCGGCGCCACAGCCACACGAGCCGAGTCGTGCGGCGATGACGGCCGTGCACAAACGCACCTCCGCCGCCCCATCGCCTTCCGCCGTTTTCCCGATCGGCCCGCAGCCGTCGGGCCACGGCCGCGGGCCGTCCTCCTCCTCTCGCCTCGCCCGCCAACACCCACAGCCCTTCCAACACATTTTTTTTTTCTTTTTTCTTTTTTTTTTTCTACTTTTTTACGATCGCCGCCTGCGCAACATGGCACCGGCCGACGGAGCGCCAACCCCCCCGCCACAGGCGAAAACAAGACAACGATAAACAAACAAACAAAATAAATTACCAGCCAGCCCCAACTACAGACACACCGAATCTGCCCTCACAGCCGACCTTACACGCCTCAACGTCAAAACAAAGGTGGTTTCTTTCTTTCAACGGTTACCTTACCTTAGGTTACGTCAGGTTAGGCTAAGAAGGCGTCAGGGTTAGGTTAAGCGTTGACGTGACGTCACGTCTTAACGTAGGCGTTAAGCTAAGGTTGCGGTCACGTACGTTAGGTTAAGGCGACTTGGGGGTTGGCCTAAGGGCTTACGTTAGGTTACGTTAGTTTAGGTGGCTGCGTTAACGGCTTAAAGAAGTTTAGGAGGTTAAGGCGTCGAGGCGGCCGCACCCCCTTAGCTGCTGCGGCTCGGCCACGCCACGCCACGCCACGCCACGCTTTGGGGTTTCATAAGGTCGCGCGGCGGGTCGTCGGCACGCCGCAAAGGACAAAACTGCAAGACGACGTCGAAAAACAAACAACAGGTAAAAAATAAATAAGTAAAAATAAACGACGCCGACAGGCGGGGATCAGCAGAACGAGCAGATTCCGGAGAGCGAACGAGACACACACGCACGCACGCACACACACACACACACACACAAACCCCCCCGAGCCGAGAGAGCACAGCACCACCACGTGTCGGCCTCCGCTCACCCGACTCGGCTGGGCTGGGCTGGGCTGGGCTGGGCTGGGCTGGGCTGGGCTGGGCTGGCGGCCGGGCCGGATGCACGTGCACGTACACGTACGGCTACAGCCACTACCCGTACACAGCCGCTCTTCACGCAACACCAGCCAAATGGCGCGCCCGCGGCTCGTCGCGGTCGCAACGCCACGCCGGCACACTTTCGGCACCACCGTCTTCGCGCGCACCGCAAACAAAAACGCAGCCGACACACACAGAAAAAAAAAAAAAACAACACAGAGCGCGAGAGACGGGCGGCGGCGCACCTTTCGCCAGCCGGCAGGCAATCGACTCGCCCAGTACGACAAACGTGCACGCCACCCCACCCACCAACCAACCAGTCGTCGTCGTCGTCGTCCCGAAATCAAACAAACTCTCAAAAGGCACAGCCCCTGCTGCCAACGGACGCAGGCGCCACGCAGCTCCCTTCCCGCCACACTCGATTCGCAGCGCAACTCACCCGGCACACCGTCAAACGACGGGCTGGGCTCGCCGCATCGCCGCAACCTACACACCTTCCCCGCCACGACGCACAGCCCCACCAGACGCCCGTGCCGCAACGACACTACCGCACTACTCCTCTCGCCCTTGCCATACACGACACAACACGCCAAAAAATGAAAATCCAAATACAAACAAAAACACCGCCCCCACGACCCAAACACATGCACGGCGCGCCAACACACGCGAGGCAAGGCACGCAGCAAACGGCGTCCCCTCCGCGTCGCGCCATCAACCTACACACACAAGGCAACACCAACAACAAACAGCCAGCCAGCCAGCCAGCCAGCCAGCCCCACTCTCACGCCGCAAAAACAGAAAACACACCGAAACCGCCAAACGCCGCACATTCGCGCTTCGCACTCACCACACACCTCTCGGCATCCGTTTCGCACACAACGACGCGACGCACAATACATCATCACGGGCTACGCACGCACACCGCGACCCACTTTTTTACGACGCCCTCGCCAGAGCACACGTGCCCACGCCCACACACAGTCGACACAACGACGCAGCGCGCAGCAGACGCGGCCGCAACACATACCTCCCCGACGACGCGCCAACACCGCCAGCCACTGCTCACTCGCCCAAGCAACCCGTGCACACAACTGCCACACGCGTCCACCACGCCGCCGCCAACCACCCGCCCGCCAGGGGGCGCTCACGTCCGCGACAACAGCGCGGCACCGCCGGACCGGGCCGAACCGAGCCGAGCCGCCGCCTCCTCTCCACTCGGCACGCCACGTCCTGCTTGCAAAACACATGGCTCGTCCCTCTGTACACACAACGCGCCTGCCTGCGGTCGCCGCCGGCATCTATCTACCTGCGCATCGGAGCCAGGCCGGCAAGCCCACACTTAAATAATGCACTTCACCAGCCAAACAAACCCACTCTTCCTTTCTTTGCACAGCGCATGCAACAGCAGCCCCAGGAGCCGGGCCCGCCGCCAGCGTCTCCTCCTCCTCTGGGCACAGCCAGCCAGCCGTTCCCACCGCCCCGCCCCTGCTCTGCAGAACAAGAAAAAACGAAAAAGTACCAACACACGCACCCAAAGCGTAAGCCAGACAAGACCAGCCTCTCCAAGGCCACACACACGCAAAAAAACAAAAAAAAACAAAAACACTACAACAAAATAAAATAAAATGAAAAAGAAAAAGCAAGCTGTCGCCTCGCCCCCGCCCGTCCCCCCACCCCACCACATTCGCCCCCTCCGCTTGTTTTCCTTTCTACAATTTCCCTCTTTTCCACCCAATATCCCGCCGCGGTTTACGGGCACCGGCCGATTTTGCGCCCGCCCACATGTGTGCCTACTCCCCACCACCATTCCCTCCGCAGCCCGCAGCCCGCAGCCCGCAGCCCGCAGCCCGCTTTTCCCCCCTCCCTGCCCACACCACACCACACCACACCACACCACACCACACCACACCACACCACACCGACGGTGCTGACGTCGACACGCACCCAAGACAGGGGCCACGACCGTCTTTTTTCCTGGGCCCATCCCCGCACCGCACCTCCTTCCAATCATCAACGCTGTGGCGCCTGTGTCCGCGCGAGACGCGTGCGCGCCGCCTCTCTCAACATCCGTCCGCCGGCCGGCCCGTTTTTCGGCCCCCAGGCCATCCGTCAACCACCACTGCCCCTGCCCGCCCCGCACCACACCACACACCGCTGCTTGCCCCGGCCGTTGCCACCAAAGGCGCCAACCGCAGCCCGCGCGCGCCAGAAAGAGATGGCAAAACTACAGGGACCCAGCCGACCGACGAAAATCAGAGCAATTGGCCGGGAGGATCAAAAAGAGAGCTCCGAAAACCACCGTAGCGAGGCGTGGGAGGAAACGTTACGAGAAGCAGGAAGGGACCAGGAAAAATTCTGGAAATTTCTTAAAACTCGTAAACTAGACACGAAACATCTACATCTACATGGGGAAGGAACGACCCCACAGACCGAGCTGAAGCACTGGCGGATTCACTAGAAAGGCAATTCCAAGCACCAGAAGCGGTAGATGACGAAACTGATGACCACCAGGAAATGGTACTCAGAAGGGTAAAACCGCATCCTAAGTGCCCCGATCAGAACATCTTTCACAATCCAATAAACGCAGAAACCCCGTATCTTATCACATCACAAACATACACACATCCTAAGAAGGCATCAGGCCCAGATTCCATCAAACCGCAACTACTACATCACCTACCTCCAGCAACTATCAATTATCTATCTAACATCAATATATAATGCTTGCTTCAGACTAAACTACTTGGAAACAGGCCCGAGTCATCACATTACCAAAGCCAAACAAGGACTTATTATTTCCGCAAAACTATAGGCCAACTTCCTTGGAAAGGTTCTCGGAAAGCTCATTCAAACTGAACTGAAGAAATTCAATTCTTAAAGGATAACAACATAATCATCCCACAACAATTCCGATTCCGCGAAGAACACAGCACCACCCACCAGGTGACCAGACTAGTCGAGCACATATGTCAGGCCAGAAACATTAGACACAGTACTGGAGCAGTCCTGCTTGACATTGGAAAAGCATTCGGATAACGCCTTATCTACAAGCTCCACCAGTACAACTGCCCCATCCACATTATTGCTTCTTTTCTCCGCAACAGAGCATTCTATGTCCATGTACCAGGAGCGGCAAGTAACACTAGATCCATAGAGGCTGGAGTCCCGCAAGGCTCAGTGCTGGGGCCCATTCTCTACTCAATATACACAAACAAACAGCTGGGAGGACACTTGTCACTATTTGCAGACGACACTGCAGTCTACCGCAGCAGTTCTAACCTGCAATATAGAGTCACAAAAATAGAGCAACACCTACAATCCATCCAGAAATGGGCTAACCAAAAAAACAATAAACGCGGAGAAAACCCAAGCAATACAATACGATTCACATTCAAAAAGAATACCTCCTAACCTGCATATACGCCTCAGAAATAACAATCTTCCATGGTCAGGCACAATAAAGTATCTAGGCATCAAGCTGGACAAGAGGTTGACATTTAGAGACCATGTTACACACGTTTGTAACAAGGCTGCAGCAGCAATATTCAGACTGTACCCAATCATCAAAGGAAACAGAATAAATATGCGCGCCAAAAAGAAAATCTTCAAAACCGTCATAGGAACCAGCCATCACTTACGGCTCTGAAAAATCTCGTCAATGGCCGCAGACACCAAACATAACAAGAGTAAAAAAGGGTGCAGAACAAATACTTCAGAATTACTGCTGATGCCGGCCGGTACCAGACAAACCGAGACATATACACAAACCATAACATACTCAATCAAAATCCCGGAAATCATCCAAAGAAAAATCCATAAAGTTTTTTTTTTTTTTTTTTTTTGTTTTTTTTCCACCAAACCACGGATTCGAACCACCCACTCATCAGAAATCTGGGACCAAAATCCACCCGACCCAAGAACGACATTTCCCATCACGACAAAACACCACAAACTACAACATACCATGATAAACAAAAATAAAATACAAACACCATAACACTCACTCAAACAAACAAACATCTACACACACCCAAGAGACCCTATCATCCCATCATTTTGTTACCCAACATAATCAGACAGAAGGCAGGGATCAAGGACAGATCCGGTCCTTCGAGTACAGGGGGTAAAAAATACCCATCAGACCAGCTCTCTCTCTCTCTCTCCTCCTCGCTTCTCCGTGCCGACGCTGCCCCGCACACGCGTTCGCGTTCGCGTTCGCGCTCGCGTTCGGCCGACACCACACGACAGGTCTTTGGGGCCCCGCCACTGCGCACACGCACGCCTCCTCCTCTTCCTTAGTTCTTTTTCGCTTTTCTTTTCTCCCCCGCCCCCCGCTCTCACCGCCACATCATCCCGCAACCCTTGGGGCATGTTTCCCAACATCAACGCGCCCCAATTCCACTCTCTGCCCGTGCCGCACTCTCCACTTTGCTTCTCCCCGTCCCCTACACACACGACTACCGAAACCCCGGTTGACACACCTTCTCGTAGGACAGGGTGGTGCGTGCGTGCGTGCGTGCGTTGTCTTGACGGTGACAGCAACAGCAACGGATCCGTCCATCCCATTCCCCCCCACTCGGTAAAGAACCATGTTCAACCCACACTACACAACAAGGGGGGCACACACGAACGCGAAAGAAAGGGCAGGGCAGGGGCAACTATCTCGTACACATTCTTCCTCAGAACCCACATATCGCATCAACGAACGGCAGGCCAATTGCGGACTCAGCCGTGTCAGGCAAATCCAACCCAACCAACACCTCCCACGGAAACCCTGACACTGATCCAGCAGTACGTCCACATACATCGCCACACCAAATACGGGTGACGAGTGAGCAACAAATGGAACAATACACAACAAGGGCTGACCTAATAAAAACTGCACGTCACGTCATACCTTCCAGACAGACGCAGTTCCGACGGGACGGCGGAACCGTATACGTACCTTTCAGCCACAACAACCGACCGACTGGACACGCCCGCGTCTCCAGCCAGCCAACCACCAGGGCCACACAGCCCGCAAGTTTCAGCGTCAACACTTCTTAACGTACGTTGCAAACTTTTCAAAACATTGCCACACACACACACACACACACACACACACACACCACGAAAAGCGTCAACCTCTCTCACACTGGATACACTCAACACTTTTTGTCGGCGGAGCTTGAGGGCCAACGGTTGACACACCCCCACCGGCCACACAGGTTTCCCTTTGAAAATTGCAGTGACGGAGGAGACGCGGCATTACGAGAGGGTTGTTTCCGAGAGCGCGAGCTGGACGGAGCTGCGGCGCCGCCGCCGCCGCCGCCGCCGCCGCCGAGGGGTAATGAACGCACGCGATGCCGCATGACAGCCCATCACCCAAAGTTTCACCCACAACTGCACAGGTCGCACCCCCTTTTCGCGCCATACTAGTGTCGATCGTCAATTACAGCTGACGGTGTTCGCATTTGCCACTTGACGAGAGGGGGGGGGGGGGGGGGAAAAGAAAACAAACATCTGACACGCCATGTGTTTCTCTCTCTCTCTGTTACATCTAGGTCATTCGGCAGCCACTGTAAAAAAAAAAAAAAAAAAAAAAAAAAAAAAAAAAATATTTTTACGACATGGTTGGGTAAGTGATTTAAAGACAACAATTGTGGGTCACACACCATAGACCATTTCGATAGTGTTCTTGTTCTTCTCTTTTTCCTTTTTTTATCGCTCAATTGAAATCAAACCTGGGGATGATGCAATGCTGCGATATGGCACAACCGTCGTCCATTGTACACAACTCGGGAACAAAAAGAAACCAATTCAGGGAACGTTCGTTCCTTCACAACGTTTCTTTCAACGCACTTGGTCTTTACCATCCTGTATATTCAACACACATTTCCTTTCATCAAACTAGGGCATTTCCATAACAGTATTTGCAATACTGCTTCTTCGACGTCATTTCACCATTTAACTAGAGACAAACAAACAAGAAAATAGCAAAACAGCCTTGAGAACCCCGTCCACCAAATTTCAGTTAGCACGGCATCCAAGATTCTTTTCCGGGGAGTGCAGTGCAGCTGACGCTGCTCAGACCATATACCGTCGCCAGTCTCACTCAACTCTTGCGCATTCCATTCTACGCTACGTGACTATGCAAAAATGAATGAATCAAACCCGCCCAGAGAGCGTCTTGTGCGAGGGGACACACGATATAGAGAACAACAAAACACACAGGGGACACCACCACAGTTGGAGAGAACGTTTCCACCACGGCAGCCGCGCCGTTACGCGCTTTTTTTTTTTCCTCCCCCCCACTGCACACCTCCGACACCACGGGAACGTTCACCGTCCCGTTGCCCTACACTGGCGTTTCTTTTCAACCCCCCACCCTATTCCTCGCTCCCCGGACATTCGACCGATCACAAAGTGCAACCTCTCGTTACCGTCGGGTGCCCCTCTTCATCCCCGGGGCGCCAACAACAAAACAAAAACACCACCGACGCCGTCGTCTCGCGTCACCTCACTCAACTGAGCGGAAAATACACGTACATCCAGAATGACGACACCGCCTCCAGACGTCAGACGTCAGGTCGAAAGAGGGCACCGTACGTCGTGGCGCGTGGTCTCCTAACTCACCTCGCGCGTACAAATACAATGCAATGCGTGTCTCCTCACGTTCACACACACCTCCACGCTCCACTTTTACGTCGCCCAACCAACCAACTACTAACTTAACCCACCCGCTCGGCGTAGAAGCAGCTGTAGGCGGCAACGTGTTTCTCACCCTCGCCACCAACGGTGTGACATCCGACAATCGCGGTTTGCTTTCCGTTCCACACCTCCGGCCATACCATACAAAGGGGACAAAAAAAAAAAAAAAAATATATATATCAAACAAGCCAACTCCAGCGATCCGCCCCCCTAACACCAACACGTCTCGAAACACCCACGCCCACGACCCGGCTGTGGCCTAAAGTGCGTATCCCAACGTCACACCAAAACCAAAGGCGCCGGCGCCGCACCACACCACACCACAAGCTACAGCTACAGCTGTGCCGCCCGTCCACCCGCTCACAACAACAACAACAACAACAACAACAATTCCGCCCTTCCCGCAAAGGCATTTTGGTGGCCCTGAAAAGGGCCGTTTTTTCTTTTCTTCGCCGCGCCGCGGACGAGCCTCCTATTTCCAAGAGCCACCTCCTTACTTGGAGCTCGTGTACTTGGTCACCGCCTTCGTGCCCTCGCTCACCGCGTGCTTGGCCAGCTCGCCAGGCAGCAAGAGCCGCACAGCGGTCTGGATCTCGCGGGACGTGATGGTCGAGCGCTTGTTGTAGTGCGCCAGGCGAGAAGCCTCGGCCGCAATGCGCTCGAAAATGTCGTTCACGAAGCTGTTCATGATGCTCATCGCCTTCGAAGAGATGCCCGTGTCAGGGTGCACCTGCTTCAGCACCTTGTAGATGTAGATGGCATAGCTCTCCTTCCTCTTGCGCTTCTTCTTCTTGTCGCCCTTCGAAATGTTCTTCTGCGCCTTGCCAGCCTTCTTGGCGGCTTTCCCGCTAGTCTTGGGCGGCATCACGAACAAACAGGCAGGCAGGCAGGCAGGCAGGCAGGCACGCGCAGTCAGTCAGTCAGTCAGGCGCTCCGCTCCAGTCAGCGTCTCCCCACACAGTGGCACCCGCCGCACGCCGCCGCCGCACCTTTACCAGCTCGCCCTGCTGCGGCCGCCGACCAATGGGGCGCGCGCGCAACCGGCCGCCGCACCCGAGCCCATAAAGGACCCCCACCCCGCCGGCGCCGGCACGCACTCCGCTGCTCGACTCGCTGCGGCTCGCACCGTTTGGGGCGTTGTGCTTTTTCTTTCTCGCTTCTTTCCAAACTAGCCCATCGCCATGTCCGGACGCGGAAAGGGAGGCAAAGTCAAGGGCAAGTCAAAGTCCCGCTCAAGCAGGGCTGGGCTCCAGTTCCCGGTCGGCAGAATCCACCGCCTCCTGCGCAAGGGAAACTACGCCGAGCGCGTCGGCGCCGGGGCGCCCGTCTACCTCGCCGCCGTCATGGAGTACCTCGCGGCTGAGGTGCTCGAGCTGGCCGGAAACGCGGCCCGCGACAACAAGAAGACGCGCATCATCCCGCGCCACCTGCAGCTCGCCATACGCAACGACGAGGAGCTCAACAAGCTCTTGTCGGGCGTCACCATCGCACAGGGAGGTGTCCTGCCCAACATCCAGGCCGTCCTGCTGCCAAAGAAGACCGAGAAGAAGGCCTAAAAGAGAGACAGCGCAATCGGCAACCGCCGCGTGCTCCCTTGGCACGCAGCGCGCCATTTGCCGCCTCGGCTCAAAAAACAAAACACAATCGGCCCTTTTCAGGGCCACCACACAAACCTACGTCCAAAGCAGAATTCCAGTCGTTCGTCGCACCACTTTTCTCTCTCTCTCTCTCTCTCTCTCTCTCTCTCTCTCTCTCTCTGTGTACGGTTTTTTTTTCCTTCTTACACACACAGGCGCCGCCATCTTGTACACACGTACTTGGCCACCTCCTCCACTCAACTCCACGCACGCACAGTCTCGCGACCATTAACCAGCACACGTGGCGCACAACAACACACCTCAAAAATAACCCCTCGGCGCTCAGCCGCGCCGCAACACACAGCCCATCCACCGACAAGAAGCATACAAGCAAAGAGGGAGGGGAAGGAAGGAAGGAAGGAAGGAGCTCACACAACGCAAGGGCACGCTTCCTTCCCTCCCAACCGCACCGCACACCACGTCAAAAAAAACTCCAAACAAAACTAAAAGGCCAAGTAGACTAAAAAGGAAAAGAAAAACCAGCAACACAGACTCTTTCGCACTTTTCAACTTCCGAACACTGTGGTGGCCCTGAAAAGGGCCGTTTTTCAATCTATCTCTCTTTCCTTCCTTCGGTCTCACACCGCCTAACCGCCGAAACCGTACAGGGTGCGCCCCTGCCTCTTCAGGGCGTACACCACGTCCATGGCCGTCACAGTCTTGCGCTTGGCGTGCTCAGTGTACGTCACCGCGTCGCGGATCACGTTCTCCAGGAACACCTTCAGCACTCCGCGCGTCTCCTCGTAGATCAGACCAGAGATGCGCTTCACGCCGCCCCTGCGCGCCAGGCGGCGGATCGCGGGCTTCGTGATGCCCTGGATGTTGTCGCGCAACACCTTGCGGTGCCGCTTGGCGCCACCCTTGCCGAGCCCCTTTCCTCCCTTGCCGCGGCCTGTCATTCTTCTTCTTCAAGCGTCTCAACCACAATAATATAAAAAACAGAAAGCAAGGCAAGCTCCTCACCCGGCGCTAGCGAGTCGGCTACGGTTGTGGCGCCCAGCGCGCGCGCCGCCCCCCTATATAGACTCTGGGGCCCCGCGGCCCGCCCTCCCCTCCCCCCACCACCGCGCACCGAGGGCATATAAGCGCAGCACCCGGGGCGCGCGGGCCCGTTGTCAAGGCAGCACCGGACGCCGTCGCGCACGCATATCCTCCACGCCGCATCCGCATCCGCAGTAGCCATGGCCCGGACAAAGCAAACGGCCCGCAAGTCCACCGGCGGAAAGGCGCCGCGCAAACAGCTCGCCACCAAGGCGGCGAGGAAGAGCGCGCCCGCCACCGGCGGCGTCAAGAAGCCCCACCGCTACAGGCCGGGCACCGTCGCCCTGCGAGAAATCAGGCGCTACCAGAAGAGCACAGAGCTGCTCATCCGCAAGCTGCCATTCCAGCGCCTAGTGCGCGAGATCGCCCAGGACTTCAAGACCGACCTGCGCTTCCAGAGCTCCGCAGTCATGGCCCTGCAGGAGGCCAGCGAGGCCTACCTCGTCGGCCTCTTCGAAGACACCAACCTGTGCGCAATCCACGCCAAGCGAGTCACCATCATGCCCAAGGACATCCAGCTCGCGCGCCGCATCCGCGGCGAGCGCGCCTAAACCCGCACACCGCCAAACAAACAAAACGGCCCTTTTCAGGGCCACTAACGTCTCTCCGTCGCGAGCAAAACTTTGTCGGTCGCAACGACTAGTTCCCCACTCACTCTCCAGTCCAGTCGTCCCACCCCCGGCCCGGCCCGGCGCCGCCGTTTCCAAAAAAAAGAAAAAAGCACCGCACCGGCCGAACCAAGTCGCAAGCGTCAATAGCGCCACCCACACAGGCCACGGCACAAAACGTGACGCCCGGAAAGCAAAGCAAAGCAAAAAAGACTATTCCAAAACCACCACCAAGACAAACAAACAAACAAACGCGGCGCAAAATAAATAGGTAAAAAATAATAAAAGTAAAATACACTTTGTGTAACACCAACCGCGGCGCCGCCGCCCACGCCCGCCAACGACCCCACAATCCAACCACCATCCACACATGAAACAAACAAACGCCAGCAAGCAAGACAGACAGACAGACAACAAGGCAACCGACCGACCACGACACGACACGACAATCAACACCTTCCCGACGTGCTTTGATGGCCCTGAGAAGGGCCGTTTTTGTTTTTGTCCGGGACCGCGCGACAGCCTCTGGTTGCGCGCCGGCCTCCAGGCGACGGTGTCAACCGCCAACCCTTCCCTGCCCTTTTTACTTCTTCTTCTTGGGCGAAGCCTTCGCCTTAGACGGCGTCGCCGTCGCCTTCTTCGGGCGCGGCGCCTTCGGCTTCTTCGTCGGAACCTTGGCGGCCTTCTTCGCCTTCGACGGCGACTTGGCCTTGGCCGGCTTGGCCGCAGCCGCCTTCTTCGCACCCGCGGGAGCGGCCGACGCCGCAGACGCCTTCTTGGCGGCGCCCGCCTTCCGACCGGTCGCCGCCTTCACGCCGCCAGCCTTCTTTGCGCCGGCCGCACGGGCCCCCTTCTTCTCCTTGCTGGCCGGAGCGGCGCGCTTCTTCTTCGCACCACCGCCGCCACCACGAGCCTTGCCGCCCTCGGCCGCCCCGCCGCCGGCGCCGGCAAGCTTGAAAGAGCCCGACGCGCCCTTCCCCTTCGTCTGCACCAGCTCGCCAGCCACGACGGCCGACTTGAGGTACTTCTTGATAAAGGGCGCCAGCTTCTCCGCGTCCAGCTTGTAGTGCGCGGCAATGTACTTCTTGATCGCCTGCAGCGACGACCCGCCGCGCTCCTTCAGACTCTTGATGGCGGCCGTCACCATCTCAGAGGTGCGCGGGTGCGCAGGCTTGGCGCGCGGCTTCTTCGCAGACGTCGCAGACGACGCAGACTTGGCCTTCTTCGTAGTGCCGGTGGCGGCGGGTGCCGCGGCAGTCTCGTTCGTAGCCGCCTGGTCTGCCATCTTTTGCCTGTTCTCTTTTCTTTTTTCCCCTTGCTTTCGCTTCCTTCTCTCCTTCGACGACGCACAACAGCGAGGGGCGCGCAGCAGAGAATAGCCGCGCACGCACGCTCGCTCGCAAATTCACAGAGCTCCATGCTCTGGTGTGTTGTAGGGTGAGCGGATCACGCCTTTCCTACTTCTATCTTGGTTTGATTGTTGTTTTCCTCTTTTTCTGGATCTTCGTCTCGGTTGCGTTGTTTCTTTTCTTTCTTCTAGCTCGTGTTGCGGCGTATATTTACGCCAGCAACAGATCTGGCCACCTTGTGGTCGGGAGCCAGTGCACCTGGTTGCCCAGGTTGCGGACGAGGTCGTTCTCCGAAGTCCTCGCGGCCGCATAAAATCGATGCGCCGCTTGCCGGAATCGGTGTTTGAGCAGCGGGACTCCGGCTATTCTGTGGAGTTCTCCCGTGCTGAAATCTCGTGGCAGGTGAAGCGCTAGCCTAAGCGCTTTGTTCTGGACCGTCTGCAGCTTGGCGATTGACGAGTCGGCCGCATTGCCCCACACCACAGCAGCGTACTCTAACAATGGCCTGATCAATGTTAGGTACAGTGTAACACCGCAGTGTGGGGGCAGGGTCGTCGCTGGGTTCAGTAAGGGGTATAGCAAGCGCAATCTGCCAAGCGCTTTACCCCTTACTTCCTTGATGTGCGCCTTCCACGTCAAGCGCCGGTCCAGTGTGACGCCTAGGTAGCGTCCGGTGTTCGACCATGGGATGGGGCCTCCCATGATGTTGAGTGGCTGGAGATCGGCCGGAATTTTCTTCCTGGTGAAGATCACCGCCTGACTTTTGGCTGCGTTGAACTTGAGCCGCCATTTGGTGGCCCAAGCTCCAAGCACATCGCAAGCCGATTGCAGGCGGTGACGCATCATCCTGGCGTTGATGCTCTTGCTATAGAGCGCGGTGTCGTCTGCGTAGAGCGCGACATGCACGCCCTGCCTCTTCGGGACGTCGGCGGTGTAGAGTGAGTAGAGCAAGGGGCCGATGACGGACCCTTGCGGTACTCCGGCTGCAATGGGACGTGCTGTCGATGTCCCGTCGTCGGTGCGCACGTGGAAGGTGCGCCCAGTCAAATAGGATTTGATAAGGCGGGCGTGCGACACCGGTAGGCCCTGTGTAAGCAGTTTATACACAAGGCCGTCGTGCCACACGCTGTCAAAGGCTCTGGAAACGTCCAGGAGTACCGCCCCAAGGTACTCGCGAGCCGCGCACGCGCCTGGCCCAGCCAGTGTCGCGGGCGGGCGCGGACGGCCGAGAGAGCGGCCGCCACTCGGCGCGCCGCCGCGCCGCCGCGCCGCGCCTCCCGCGCTTGCTACCGCCCAACGTCCGACAGCCTGCGCGGAGCAGCCCCCAACCTGCGCCGCAACCACCCGCGCCATTCAAACCACCGAGGATGGGGCTACACACACCGACACCACGGTCGCCAACCAGTCGCCGCGGCGGCGCCGCAAACCACGGCCAAACTGCAGCCACCGCGCGCCACAGCCTGGGTCGGCCCGCCGAGAATCGCCGCCCCCGCCCAAATGCCGCCCCCACAGCCCCAGCCGACGACCCGCCACAATGGCCAAACCTTCGTCAAAACTCCCACACCGTCGCCGCGGCAGCCCGGCCACCGCGGCCGGCGCCACAGCCACACGAGCCGAGTCGTGCGGCGATGACGGCCGTGCACAAACGCACCTCCGCCGCCCCATCGCCTTCCGCCGTTTTCCCGATCGGCCCGCAGCCGTCGGGCCACGGCCGCGGGCCGTCCTCCTCCTCTCGCCTCGCCCGCCAACACCCACAGCCCTTCCAACACATTTTTTTTTTCTTTTTTCTTTTTTTTTTTCTACTTTTTTACGATCGCCGCCTGCGCAACATGGCACCGGCCGACGGAGCGCCAACCCCCCCGCCACAGGCGAAAACAAGACAACGATAAACAAACAAACAAAATAAATTACCAGCCAGCCCCAACTACAGACACACCGAATCTGCCCTCACAGCCGACCTTACACGCCTCAACGTCAAAACAAAGGTGGTTTCTTTCTTTCAACGGTTACCTTACCTTAGGTTACGTCAGGTTAGGCTAAGAAGGCGTCAGGGTTAGGTTAAGCGTTGACGTGACGTCACGTCTTAACGTAGGCGTTAAGCTAAGGTTGCGGTCACGTACGTTAGGTTAAGGCGACTTGGGGGTTGGCCTAAGGGCTTACGTTAGGTTACGTTAGTTTAGGTGGCTGCGTTAACGGCTTAAAGAAGTTTAGGAGGTTAAGGCGTCGAGGCGGCCGCACCCCCTTAGCTGCTGCGGCTCGGCCACGCCACGCCACGCCACGCCACGCTTTGGGGTTTCATAAGGTCGCGCGGCGGGTCGTCGGCACGCCGCAAAGGACAAAACTGCAAGACGACGTCGAAAAACAAACAACAGGTAAAAAATAAATAAGTAAAAATAAACGACGCCGACAGGCGGGGATCAGCAGAACGAGCAGATTCCGGAGAGCGAACGAGACACACACGCACGCACGCACACACACACACACACACACAAACCCCCCCGAGCCGAGAGAGCACAGCACCACCACGTGTCGGCCTCCGCTCACCCGACTCGGCTGGGCTGGGCTGGGCTGGGCTGGGCTGGGCTGGCGGCCGGGCCGGATGCACGTGCACGTACACGTACGGCTACAGCCACTACCCGTACACAGCCGCTCTTCACGCAACACCAGCCAAATGGCGCGCCCGCGGCTCGTCGCGGTCGCAACGCCACGCCGGCACACTTTCGGCACCACCGTCTTCGCGCGCACCGCAAACAAAAACGCAGCCGACACACACAGAAAAAAAAAAAAAACAACACAGAGCGCGAGAGACGGGCGGCGGCGCACCTTTCGCCAGCCGGCAGGCAATCGACTCGCCCAGTACGACAAACGTGCACGCCACCCCACCCACCAACCAACCAGTCGTCGTCGTCGTCGTCGTCCCGAAATCAAACAAACTCTCAAAAGGCACAGCCCCTGCTGCCAACGGACGCAGGCGCCACGCAGCTCCCTTCCCGCCACACTCGATTCGCAGCGCAACTCACCCGGCACACCGTCAAACGACGGGCTGGGCTCGCCGCATCGCCGCAACCTACACACCTTCCCCGCCACGACGCACAGCCCCACCAGACGCCCGTGCCGCAACGACACTACCGCACTACTCCTCTCGCCCTTGCCATACACGACACAACACGCCAAAAAATGAAAATCCAAATACAAACAAAAACACCGCCCCCACGACCCAAACACATGCACGGCGCGCCAACACACGCGAGGCAAGGCACGCAGCAAACGGCGTCCCCTCCGCGTCGCGCCATCAACCTACACACACAAGGCAACACCAACAACAAACAGCCAGCCAGCCAGCCAGCCAGCCCCCACTCTCACGCCGCAAAAACAGAAAACACACCGAAACCGCCAAACGCCGCACATTCGCGCTTCGCACTCACCCACACACCTCTCGGCATCGTTTCGCACACAACGACGCGACGCACAATACATCATCACGGGCTACGCACGCACACCGCGACCCACTTTTTTACGACGCCCTCGCCCAGAGCACACGTGCCCACGCCCACACACAGTCGACACAACGACGCAGCGCGCAGCAGACGCGGCACGCAACACATACCTCCCCGACGACGCGCCAACACCGCCCAGCCACTGCTCACTCGCCCAAGCAACCCGTGCACACAACTGCCACACGCGTCCACCACGCCGCCGCCAACCACCCGCCCGCCAGGGGGCGCTCACGTCCGCGACAACAGCGCGGCACCGCCGGACCGGGCCGAACCGAGCCGAGCCGCCGCCTCCTCTCCACTCGGCACGCCACGTCCTGCTTGCAAAACACATGGCTCGTCCCTCTGTACACACAACGCGCCTGCCTGCGGTCGCCGCCGGCATCTATCTACCTGCGCATCGGAGCCAGGCCGGCAAGCCCACACTTAAATAATGCACTTCACCAGCCAAACAAACCACTCTTCCTTTCTTTGCACAGCGCATGCAACAGCAGCCCCAGGAGCCGGGCCCGCCGCCAGCGTCTCCTCCTCCTCTGGGCACAGCCAGCCAGCCGTTCCCACCGCCCCGCCCCTGCTCTGCAGAACAAGAAAAAAACGAAAAAGTACCAACACACGCACCCAAAGCGTAAGCCAGACAAGACCAGCCTCTCCAAGGCCACACACACGCAAAAAAAACAAAAAAAAAACAAAAACACTACAACAAAATAAAATAAAAATGAAAAGAAAAAGCAAGCTGTCGCCTCGCCCCCGCCCGTCCCCCCACCCCACCACATTCGCCCCCTCCGCTTGTTTTCCTTTCTACAATTTCCCTCTTTTCCACCCAATATCCGCCGCGTTTACGGGCACCGGCCGATTTTGCGCCCGCCCACATGTGTGCCTACTCCCCACCACCATTCCCTCCGCAGCCGCAGCCCGCAGCCCGCAGCCCGCAGCCCGCTTTTTCCCCCCATCCCTGCCCACACCACACCACACCACACCACACCACACCACACCCACACCCACAACCACACCACACCACACCGACGGTGCTGACGTCGACACGCACCCAAGACAGGGGCCACGACCGTCTTTTTTTCCTGGGCCCATCCCCGCACCGCACCTCCTTCCAATCATCAACGCTGTGGCGCCTGTGTCCGCGCGAGACGCGTGCGCGCCGCCTCTCTCAACATCCGTCCGCCGGCCGGCCCGTTTTTCGGCCCCCAGGCCATCCGTCAACCACCACTGCCCCTGCCCGCCCCGCACCACACACCACACACCGCTGCTTGCCCCCGGCCGTTGCCACCAAAGGCGCCAACCGCAGGCCCGCGCGCGCCAGAAAGAGATGGCAAAACTACAGGGACCCAGCCGACCGACGAAAATCAGAGCAATTGGCCGGAGGATCAAAAAGAGAGCTCCGAAAACCACCGTAGCGAGGCGCTGGGAGGAAACGTTACGAGAAGCAGGAAGGGACCAGGAAAAATTCTGGAAATTTCTTAAAACTCGTAAACTAGACACGAAACATCTACATCTACATGGGGAAGGAACGACCCCACAGACCGAGCTGAAGCACTGGCGGATTCACTAGAAAAGGCAATTCCAAGCCACCAGAAGCGGTAGATGACGAAACTGATGACCACCAGGAAATGGTACTCAGAAGGGTAAAACCGCATCCTAAGTGCCCCGATCAGAACATCTTTCACAATCCAATAAACGCAGAAACCCCGTATCTTATCACATCACAAACATACACACATCCTAAGAAGGCATCAGGCCCAGATTCCATCAAACCGCAACTACTACATCACCTACCTCCAGCAACTATCATTTATCTATCTAACATCAATATATAATGCTTGCTTCAGACTAAACTACTTGGAAACAGGCCCGAGTCATCACATTACCAAAGCCAAACAAGGACTTATTATTTCCGCAAAACTATAGGCCAACTTCCTTGGAAAGGTTCTCGGAAAGCTCATCAAACTGAACTGAGAAAATTCAATTCTTAAAGGATAACAACATAATCATCCCACAACAATTCCGATTCCGCGAAGAACACAGCACCACCCACCAGGTGACCAGACTAGTCGAGCACATATGTCAGGCCTGAAACATTAGACACAGTACTGGAGCAGTCCTGCTTGACATTGGAAAAGCATCGGATAACGCCTTATCTACAAGCTCCACCAGTACAACTGCCCCATCCACATTATTGCTTCTTTTCTCCGCAACAGAGCATTCTATGTCCATGTACCAGGAGCGGCAAGTAACACTAGATCATAGAGGCTGGAGTCCCGCAAGGCTCAGTGCTGGGGCCCATTCTCTACTCAATATACACAAACAAACAGCTGGGAGGACACTTGTCACTATTTGCAGACGACACCTGCAGTCTACCGCAGCAGTTCTAACCTGCAATATAGAGTCACAAAAATAGAGCAACACCTACAATCCATCCAGAAATGGGCTAACCAAAAAAAACAATAAACGCGGAAGAAAACCCAAGCAATACAATACGATTCACATTCAAAAAGAATACCTCCTAACCTGCAATACGCCTCAGAAATAACAATCTTCCATGGTCAGGCACAATAAAGTATCTAGGCATCAAGCTGGACAAGAGGTTGACATTTAGAGACCATGTTACACACGTTTGTAACAAGGCTGCAGCAGCAATATTCAGACTGTACCCAATCATCAAAGGAAACAGAATAAATATGCGCGCCAAAAAGAAAATCTTCAAAACCGTCATAGGAACCAGCCATCACTTACGGCTCTGAAAAATCTCGTCAATGGCCGCAGACACCAAACATAACAAGAGTAAAAAAGGGTGCAGAACAAATACTTCAGAATTACTGCTGATGCCGGCCGGTACCAGACAAACCGAGACATATACACAAACCATAACATACTCAATCAAAATCCCGGAAATCATCCAAAGAAAAATCCATAAAGTTTTTTTTTTTTTTTTTTTTGTTTTTTTTCCACCAAACCACGGATTCGAACCACCCACTCATCAGAAATCTGGGACCAAAATCCACCCGACCCAAGAACGACATTTCCCATCACGACAAAACACCACAAACTACAACATACCATGATAAACAAAAATAAAATACAAACACCATAACACTCACTCAAACAAACAAACATCTACACACACCCAAGAGACCCCTATCATCCCATCATTTTGTTACCCAACATAATCAGACAGAAGGCAGGGATCAAGGACAGATCCGGTCCTTCGAGTACTGGGGGTAAAAAAATACCCCATCAGACCAGCTCTCTCTCTCTCTTCCTCCTCGCTTCTCCGTGCCGACGCTGCCCCCGCACACGCGTATCGCGTTCGCGTTCGCGCTCGCGTTCGGCCGACACCACACGACAGGTCTTTGGGGCCCCGCCACTGCGCACACGCACGCCTCCTCCTCTTCCTTAGTTCTTTTCGCTTTTCTTTTCTCCCCCCGGCCCCCCGCTCTCACCGCCACATCATCCCGCAACCTGTGGGGCATGTTCTCCAACATCAACGCGCCCCAATTCCACTCTCTGCCCGTGCCGCACTCTCCACTTTGCTTCTCCCCGTCCCCTACACACACGACTACCGAAACCCCGGTTGACAACACCTTCTCGTAGGACAGGGGTGCGTGCGTGCGTGCGTGCGTTGTCTTGACGGTGACAGCAACAGCAACGGATCCGTCCATCCCATTCCCCCCCACTCGGTAAAGAACCATGTTCAACCCACACTACACAACAAGGGGGGCACACACGAACGCGAAAGAAAGGGCAGGGCAGGGGCAACTATCTCGTACACATCTTCCTCAGAACCCACAT
The DNA here is from genome assembly GCF_023897955.1 of Schistocerca gregaria. Lineage (NCBI taxonomy): Eukaryota > Metazoa > Arthropoda > Insecta > Orthoptera > Acrididae > Schistocerca > Schistocerca gregaria. The sequence continues at coordinate 29,710 of NW_026062012.1, read as the reverse complement.
ATCGCATCAACGAACGGCAGGCCAATTGCGGACTCAGCCGTGTCAGGCAAATCCAACCCAACCACACCTCCCACGGAAACCCTGACACTGATCCAGCAGTACGTCCACATACATCGCCACACCCAAAATACGGGTAACACGCGATCTAGTGTCAAGGGCTGACCTAATAAAAACTGCACGTCACGTCATACCTTCCAGACAGACGCAGTTCCGACGGGACGGCGGAACCGTATACGTACCTTTCAGCCACAACAACCGACCGACTGGACACGCCCGCGTCTCCAGCCAGCCAACCACCAGGGCCACACAGCCCGCAAGTTTCAGCGTCAACACTTCTTAACGTACGTTGCAAACTTTTCAAAACATTGCCACACACACACACACACACACACACACACACACCACGAAAAGCGTCAACCTCTCTCACACTGGATACACTCAACACTTTTTGTCGGCGGAGCTTGAGGGCCAACGGTTGACACACCCCCACCGGCCACACAGGTTTCCCTTTGAAAATTGCAGTGACGGAGGAGACGCGGCATTACGAGAGGGTTGTTTCCGAGAGCGCGAGCTGGACGGAGCTGCGGCGCCGCCGCCGCCGCCGCCGCCGCCGCCGAGGGGTAATGAACGCACGCGATGCCGCATGACAGCCCATCACCCAAAGTTTCACCCACAACTGCACAGGTCGCACCCCCTTTTCGCGCCATACTAGTGTCGATCGTCAATTACAGCTGACGGTGTTCGCATTTGCCACTTGACGAGAGGGGGGGGGGGGGGGGGGGGAAAAGAAAACAAACATCTGACACGCCATGTGTTTCTCTCTCTCTCTGTTACATCTAGGTCATTCGGCAGCCACTGTAAAAAAAAAAAAAAAAAAAAAAAAAAAAAAAAAAAAAAAATATTTTTACGACATGGTTGGGTAAGTGATTTAAAGACAACAATTGTGGGTCACACACCATAGACCATTTCGATAGTGTTCTTGTTCTTCTCTTTTTCCTTTTTTTATCGCTCAATTGAAATCAAACCTGGGGATGATGCAATGCTGCGATATGGCACAACCGTCGTCCATTGTACACAACTCGGGAACAAAAAGAAACCAATTCAGGGAACGTTCGTTCCTTCACAACGTTTCTTTCAACGCACTTGGTCTTTACCATCCTGTATATTCAACACACATTTCCTTTCATCAAACTAGGGCATTTCCATAACAGTATTTGCAATACTGCTTCTTCGACGTCATTTCACCATCTTAACTACAAACAAGAAAATAGCAAAACAGCCTTGAGAACCCCGTCCACCAAATTTCAGTTAGCACGGCATCCAAGATTCTTTTCCGGGGAGTGCAGTGCAGCTGACGCTGCTCAGACCATATACCGTCGCCAGTCTCACTCAACTCTTGCGCATTCCATTCTACGCTACGTGACTATGCAAAAATGAATGAATCAAACCCGCCCAGAGAGCGTCTTGTGCGAGGGGACACACGATATAGAGAACAACAAAACACACAGGGGACACCACCACAGTTGGAGAGAACGTTTCCACCACGGCAGCCGCGCCGTTACGCGCTTTTTTTTTTTCCTCCCCCCCACTGCACACCTCCGACACCACGGGAACGTTCACCGTCCCGTTGCCCTACACTGGCGTTTCTTTTCAACCCCCCACCCTATTCCTCGCTCCCCGGACATTCGACCGATCACAAAGTGCAACCTCTCGTTACCGTCGGGTGCCCCTCTTCATCCCCGGGGCGCCAACAACAAAACAAAAACACCACCGACGCCGTCGTCTCGCGTCACCTCACTCAACTGAGCGGAAAATACACGTACATCCAGAATGACGACACCGCCTCCAGACGTCAGACGTCAGGTCGAAAGAGGGCACCGTACGTCGTGGCGCGTGGTCTCCTAACTCACCTCGCGCGTACAAATACAATGCAATGCGTGTCTCCTCACGTTCACACACACCTCCACGCTCCACTTTTACGTCGCCCAACCAACCAACTACTAACTTAACCCACCCGCTCGGCGTAGAAGCAGCTGTAGGCGGCAACGTGTTTCTCACCCTCGCCACCAACGGTGTGACATCCGACAATCGCGGTTTGCTTTCCGTTCCACACCTCCGGCCATACCATACAAAGGGGACAAAAAAAAAAAAAAAAATATATATATCAAACAAGCCAACTCCAGCGATCCGCCCCCCTAACACCAACACGTCTCGAAACACCCACGCCCACGACCCGGCTGTGGCCTAAAGTGCGTATCCCAACGTCACACCAAAACCAAAGGCGCCGGCGCCGCACCACACCACACCACAAGCTACAGCTACAGCTGTGCCGCCCGTCCACCCGCTCACAACAACAACAACAACAACAACAACAATTCCGCCCTTCCCGCAAAGGCATTTTGGTGGCCCTGAAAAGGGCCGTTTTTTCTTTTCTTCGCCGCGCCGCGGACGAGCCTCCTATTTCCAAGAGCCACCTCCTTACTTGGAGCTCGTGTACTTGGTCACCGCCTTCGTGCCCTCGCTCACCGCGTGCTTGGCCAGCTCGCCAGGCAGCAAGAGCCGCACAGCGGTCTGGATCTCGCGGGACGTGATGGTCGAGCGCTTGTTGTAGTGCGCCAGGCGAGAAGCCTCGGCCGCAATGCGCTCGAAAATGTCGTTCACGAAGCTGTTCATGATGCTCATCGCCTTCGAAGAGATGCCCGTGTCAGGGTGCACCTGCTTCAGCACCTTGTAGATGTAGATGGCATAGCTCTCCTTCCTCTTGCGCTTCTTCTTCTTGTCGCCCTTCGAAATGTTCTTCTGCGCCTTGCCAGCCTTCTTGGCGGCTTTCCCGCTAGTCTTGGGCGGCATCACGAACAAACAGGCAGGCAGGCAGGCAGGCAGGCAGGCAGGCAGGCAGCGCAGTCAGTCAGTCAGTCAGGCGCTCCGCTCCAGTCAGCGTCTCCCCACACAGTGGCACCCGCCGCACGCCGCCGCCGCACCTTTACCAGCTCGCCCTGCTGCGGCCGCCGACCAATGGGGCGCGCGCGCAACCGGCCGCCGCACCCGAGCCCATAAAGGACCCCCACCCCGCCGGCGCCGGCACGCACTCCGCTGCTCGACTCGCTGCGGCTCGCACCGTTTGGGGCGTTGTGCTTTTTCTTTCTCGCTTCTTTCCAAACTAGCCCATCGCCATGTCCGGACGCGGAAAGGGAGGCAAAGTCAAGGGCAAGTCAAAGTCCCGCTCAAGCAGGGCTGGGCTCCAGTTCCCGGTCGGCAGAATCCACCGCCTCCTGCGCAAGGGAAACTACGCCGAGCGCGTCGGCGCCGGGGCGCCCGTCTACCTCGCCGCCGTCATGGAGTACCTCGCGGCTGAGGTGCTCGAGCTGGCCGGAAACGCGGCCCGCGACAACAAGAAGACGCGCATCATCCCGCGCCACCTGCAGCTCGCCATACGCAACGACGAGGAGCTCAACAAGCTCTTGTCGGGCGTCACCATCGCACAGGGAGGTGTCCTGCCCAACATCCAGGCCGTCCTGCTGCCAAAGAAGACCGAGAAGAAGGCCTAAAAGAGAGACAGCGCAATCGGCAACCGCCGCGTGCTCCCTTGGCACGCAGCGCGCCATTTGCCGCCTCGGCTCAAAAAACAAAACACAATCGGCCCTTTTCAGGGCCACCACACAAACCTACGTCCAAAGCAGAATTCCAGTCGTTCGTCGCACCACTTTTCTCTCTCTCTCTCTCTCTCTCTCTCTCTCTCTCTCTCTCTCTGTGTACGGTTTTTTTTTCCTTCTTACACACACAGGCGCCGCCATCTTGTACACACGTACTTGGCCACCTCCTCCACTCAACTCCACGCACGCACAGTCTCGCGACCATTAACCAGCACACGTGGCGCACAACAACACACCTCAAAAATAACCCCTCGGCGCTCAGCCGCGCCGCAACACACAGCCCATCCACCGACAAGAAGCATACAAGCAAAGAGGGAGGGGAAGGAAGGAAGGAAGGAAGGAGCTCACACAACGCAAGGGCACGCTTCCTTCCCTCCCAACCGCACCGCACACCACGTCAAAAAAAACTCCAAACAAAACTAAAAGGCCAAGTAGACTAAAAAGGAAAAGAAAAACCAGCAACACAGACTCTTTCGCACTTTTCAACTTCCGAACACTGTGGTGGCCCTGAAAAGGGCCGTTTTTCAATCTATCTCTCTTTCCTTCCTTCGGTCTCACACCGCCTAACCGCCGAAACCGTACAGGGTGCGCCCCTGCCTCTTCAGGGCGTACACCACGTCCATGGCCGTCACAGTCTTGCGCTTGGCGTGCTCAGTGTACGTCACCGCGTCGCGGATCACGTTCTCCAGGAACACCTTCAGCACTCCGCGCGTCTCCTCGTAGATCAGACCAGAGATGCGCTTCACGCCGCCCCTGCGCGCCAGGCGGCGGATCGCGGGCTTCGTGATGCCCTGGATGTTGTCGCGCAACACCTTGCGGTGCCGCTTGGCGCCACCCTTGCCGAGCCCCTTTCCTCCCTTGCCGCGGCCTGTCATTCTTCTTCTTCAAGCGTCTCAACCACAATAATATAAAAAACAGAAAGCAAGGCAAGCTCCTCACCCGGCGCTAGCGAGTCGGCTACGGTTGTGGCGCCCAGCGCGCGCGCCGCCCCCCTATATAGACTCTGGGGCCCCGCGGCCCGCCCTCCCCTCCCCCCACCACCGCGCACCGAGGGCATATAAGCGCAGCACCCGGGGCGCGCGGGCCCGTTGTCAAGGCAGCACCGGACGCCGTCGCGCACGCATATCCTCCACGCCGCATCCGCATCCGCAGTAGCCATGGCCCGGACAAAGCAAACGGCCCGCAAGTCCACCGGCGGAAAGGCGCCGCGCAAACAGCTCGCCACCAAGGCGGCGAGGAAGAGCGCGCCCGCCACCGGCGGCGTCAAGAAGCCCCACCGCTACAGGCCGGGCACCGTCGCCCTGCGAGAAATCAGGCGCTACCAGAAGAGCACAGAGCTGCTCATCCGCAAGCTGCCATTCCAGCGCCTAGTGCGCGAGATCGCCCAGGACTTCAAGACCGACCTGCGCTTCCAGAGCTCCGCAGTCATGGCCCTGCAGGAGGCCAGCGAGGCCTACCTCGTCGGCCTCTTCGAAGACACCAACCTGTGCGCAATCCACGCCAAGCGAGTCACCATCATGCCCAAGGACATCCAGCTCGCGCGCCGCATCCGCGGCGAGCGCGCCTAAACCCGCACACCGCCAAACAAACAAAACGGCCCTTTTCAGGGCCACTAACGTCTCTCCGTCGCGAGCAAAACTTTGTCGGTCGCAACGACTAGTTCCCCACTCACTCTCCAGTCCAGTCGTCCCACCCCCGGCCCGGCCCGGCGCCGCCGTTTCCAAAAAAAAGAAAAAAGCACCGCACCGGCCGAACCAAGTCGCAAGCGTCAATAGCGCCACCCACACAGGCCACGGCACAAAACGTGACGCCCGGAAAGCAAAGCAAAGCAAAAAAGACTATTCCAAAACCACCACCAAGACAAACAAACAAACAAACGCGGCGCAAAATAAATAGGTAAAAAATAATAAAAGTAAAATACACTTTGTGTAACACCAACCGCGGCGCCGCCGCCCACGCCCGCCAACGACCCCACAATCCAACCACCATCCACACATGAAACAAACAAACGCCAGCAAGCAAGACAGACAGACAGACAACAAGGCAACCGACCGACCACGACACGACACGACAATCAACACCTTCCCGACGTGCTTTGATGGCCCTGAGAAGGGCCGTTTTTGTTTTTGTCCGGGACCGCGCGACAGCCTCTGGTTGCGCGCCGGCCTCCAGGCGACGGTGTCAACCGCCAACCCTTCCCTGCCCTTTTTACTTCTTCTTCTTGGGCGAAGCCTTCGCCTTAGACGGCGTCGCCGTCGCCTTCTTCGGGCGCGGCGCCTTCGGCTTCTTCGTCGGAACCTTGGCGGCCTTCTTCGCCTTCGACGGCGACTTGGCCTTGGCCGGCTTGGCCGCAGCCGCCTTCTTCGCACCCGCGGGAGCGGCCGACGCCGCAGACGCCTTCTTGGCGGCGCCCGCCTTCCGACCGGTCGCCGCCTTCACGCCGCCAGCCTTCTTTGCGCCGGCCGCACGGGCCCCCTTCTTCTCCTTGCTGGCCGGAGCGGCGCGCTTCTTCTTCGCACCACCGCCGCCACCACGAGCCTTGCCGCCCTCGGCCGCCCCGCCGCCGGCGCCGGCAAGCTTGAAAGAGCCCGACGCGCCCTTCCCCTTCGTCTGCACCAGCTCGCCAGCCACGACGGCCGACTTGAGGTACTTCTTGATAAAGGGCGCCAGCTTCTCCGCGTCCAGCTTGTAGTGCGCGGCAATGTACTTCTTGATCGCCTGCAGCGACGACCCGCCGCGCTCCTTCAGACTCTTGATGGCGGCCGTCACCATCTCAGAGGTGCGCGGGTGCGCAGGCTTGGCGCGCGGCTTCTTCGCAGACGACGCAGACTTGGCCTTCTTCGTAGTGCCGGTGGCGGCGGGTGCCGCGGCAGTCTCGTTCGTAGCCGCCTGGTCTGCCATCTTTTGCCTGTTCTCTTTTCTTTTTTCCCCTTGCTTTCGCTTCCTTCTCTCCTTCGACGACGCACAACAGCGAGGGGCGCGCAGCAGAGAATAGCCGCGCACGCGCCTGGCCCAGCCAGTGTCGCGGGCGGGCGCGGACGGCCGAGAGAGCGGCCGCCACTCGGCGCGCCGCCGCGCCGCCGCGCCGCGCCTCCCGCGCTTGCTACCGCCCAACGTCCGACAGCCTGCGCGGAGCAGCCCCCAACCTGCGCCGCAACCACCCGCGCCATTCAAACCACCGAGGATGGGGCTACACACACCGACACCACGGTCGCCAACCAGTCGCCGCGGCGGCGCCGCAAACCACGGCCAAACTGCAGCCACCGCGCGCCACAGCCTGGGTCGGCCCGCCGAGAATCGCCGCCCCCGCCCAAATGCCGCCCCCACAGCCCCAGCCGACGACCCGCCACAATGGCCAAACCTTCGTCAAAACTCCCACACCGTCGCCGCGGCAGCCCGGCCACCGCGGCCGGCGCCACAGCCACACGAGCCGAGTCGTGCGGCGATGACGGCCGTGCACAAACGCACCTCCGCCGCCCCATCGCCTTCCGCCGTTTTCCCGATCGGCCCGCAGCCGTCGGGCCACGGCCGCGGGCCGTCCTCCTCCTCTCGCCTCGCCCGCCAACACCCACAGCCCTTCCAACACATTTTTTTTTTCTTTTTTCTTTTTTTTTTTCTACTTTTTTACGATCGCCGCCTGCGCAACATGGCACCGGCCGACGGAGCGCCAACCCCCCCGCCACAGGCGAAAACAAGACAACGATAAACAAACAAACAAAATAAATTACCAGCCAGCCCCAACTACAGACACACCGAATCTGCCCTCACAGCCGACCTTACACGCCTCAACGTCAAAACAAAGGTGGTTTCTTTCTTTCAACGGTTACCTTACCTTAGGTTACGTCAGGTTAGGCTAAGAAGGCGTCAGGGTTAGGTTAAGCGTTGACGTGACGTCACGTCTTAACGTAGGCGTTAAGCTAAGGTTGCGGTCACGTACGTTAGGTTAAGGCGACTTGGGGGTTGGCCTAAGGGCTTACGTTAGGTTACGTTAGTTTAGGTGGCTGCGTTAACGGCTTAAAGAAGTTTAGGAGGTTAAGGCGTCGAGGCGGCCGCACCCCCTTAGCTGCTGCGGCTCGGCCACGCCACGCCACGCCACGCCACGCTTTGGGGTTTCATAAGGTCGCGCGGCGGGTCGTCGGCACGCCGCAAAGGACAAAACTGCAAGACGACGTCGAAAAACAAACAACAGGTAAAAAATAAATAAGTAAAAATAAACGACGCCGACAGGCGGGGATCAGCAGAACGAGCAGATTCCGGAGAGCGAACGAGACACACACGCACGCACGCACACACACACACACACACACAAACCCCCCCGAGCCGAGAGAGCACAGCACCACCACGTGTCGGCCTCCGCTCACCCGACTCGGCTGGGCTGGGCTGGGCTGGGCTGGGCTGGGCTGGCGGCCGGGCCGGATGCACGTGCACGTACACGTACGGCTACAGCCACTACCCGTACACAGCCGCTCTTCACGCAACACCAGCCAAATGGCGCGCCCGCGGCTCGTCGCGGTCGCAACGCCACGCCGGCACACTTTCGGCACCACCGTCTTCGCGCGCACCGCAAACAAAAACGCAGCCGACACACACAGAAAAAAAAAAAAAACAACACAGAGCGCGAGAGACGGGCGGCGGCGCACCTTTCGCCAGCCGGCAGGCAATCGACTCGCCCAGTACGACAAACGTGCACGCCACCCCACCCACCAACCAACCAGTCGTCGTCGTCGTCGTCGTCCCGAAATCAAACAAACTCTCAAAAGGCACAGCCCCTGCTGCCAACGGACGCAGGCGCCACGCAGCTCCCTTCCCGCCACACTCGATTCGCAGCGCAACTCACCCGGCACACCGTCAAACGACGGGCTGGGCTCGCCGCATCGCCGCAACCTACACACCTTCCCCGCCACGACGCACAGCCCCACCAGACGCCCGTGCCGCAACGACACTACCGCACTACTCCTCTCGCCCTTGCCATACACGACACAACACGCCAAAAAATGAAAATCCAAATACAAACAAAAACACCGCCCCCACGACCCAAACACATGCACGGCGCGCCAACACACGCGAGGCAAGGCACGCAGCAAACGGCGTCCCCTCCGCGTCGCGCCATCAACCTACACACACAAGGCAACACCAACAACAAACAGCCAGCCAGCCAGCCAGCCAGCCAGCCCCACTCTCACGCCGCAAAAACAGAAAACACACCGAAACCGCCAAACGCCGCACATTCGCGCTTCGCACTCACCACACACCTCTCGGCATCCGTTTCGCACACAACGACGCGACGCACAATACATCATCACGGGCTACGCACGCACACCGCGACCCACTTTTTTACGACGCCCTCGCCAGAGCACACGTGCCCACGCCCACACACAGTCGACACAACGACGCAGCGCGCAGCAGACGCGGCCGCAACACATACCTCCCCGACGACGCGCCAACACCGCCAGCCACTGCTCACTCGCCCAAGCAACCCGTGCACACAACTGCCACACGCGTCCACCACGCCGCCGCCAACCACCCGCCCGCCAGGGGGCGCTCACGTCCGCGACAACAGCGCGGCACCGCCGGACCGGGCCGAACCGAGCCGAGCCGCCGCCTCCTCTCCACTCGGCACGCCACGTCCTGCTTGCAAAACACATGGCTCGTCCCTCTGTACACACAACGCGCCTGCCTGCGGTCGCCGCCGGCATCTATCTACCTGCGCATCGGAGCCAGGCCGGCAAGCCCACACTTAAATAATGCACTTCACCAGCCAAACAAACCCACTCTTCCTTTCTTTGCACAGCGCATGCAACAGCAGCCCCAGGAGCCGGGCCCGCCGCCAGCGTCTCCTCCTCCTCTGGGCACAGCCAGCCAGCCGTTCCCACCGCCCCGCCCCTGCTCTGCAGAACAAGAAAAAACGAAAAAGTACCAACACACGCACCCAAAGCGTAAGCCAGACAAGACCAGCCTCTCCAAGGCCACACACACGCAAAAAAACAAAAAAAAACAAAAACACTACAACAAAATAAAATAAAATGAAAAAGAAAAAGCAAGCTGTCGCCTCGCCCCCGCCCGTCCCCCCACCCCACCACATTCGCCCCCTCCGCTTGTTTTCCTTTCTACAATTTCCCTCTTTTCCACCCAATATCCCGCCGCGGTTTACGGGCACCGGCCGATTTTGCGCCCGCCCACATGTGTGCCTACTCCCCACCACCATTCCCTCCGCAGCCCGCAGCCCGCAGCCCGCAGCCCGCAGCCCGCTTTTCCCCCCTCCCTGCCACACCACACCACACCACACCACACCACACCACACCACACCACACCACACCACACCGACGGTGCTGACGTCGACACGCACCCAAGACAGGGGCCACGACCGTCTTTTTTCCTGGGCCCATCCCCGCACCGCACCTCCTTCCAATCATCAACGCTGTGGCGCCTGTGTCCGCGCGAGACGCGTGCGCGCCGCCTCTCTCAACATCCGTCCGCCGGCCGGCCCGTTTTTCGGCCCCCAGGCCATCCGTCAACCACCACTGCCCCTGCCCGCCCCGCACCACACCACACACCGCTGCTTGCCCCGGCCGTTGCCACCAAAGGCGCCAACCGCAGCCCGCGCGCGCCAGAAAGAGATGGCAAAACTACAGGGACCCAGCCGACCGACGAAAATCAGAGCAATTGGCCGGGAGGATCAAAAAGAGAGCTCCGAAAACCACCGTAGCGAGGCGTGGGAGGAAACGTTACGAGAAGCAGGAAGGGACCAGGAAAAATTCTGGAAATTTCTTAAAACTCGTAAACTAGACACGAAACATCTACATCTACATGGGGAAGGAACGACCCCACAGACCGAGCTGAAGCACTGGCGGATTCACTAGAAAGGCAATTCCAAGCACCAGAAGCGGTAGATGACGAAACTGATGACCACCAGGAAATGGTACTCAGAAGGGTAAAACCGCATCCTAAGTGCCCCGATCAGAACATCTTTCACAATCCAATAAACGCAGAAACCCCGTATCTTATCACATCACAAACATACACACATCCTAAGAAGGCATCAGGCCCAGATTCCATCAAACCGCAACTACTACATCACCTACCTCCAGCAACTATCAATTATCTATCTAACATCAATATATAATGCTTGCTTCAGACTAAACTACTTGGAAACAGGCCCGAGTCATCACATTACCAAAGCCAAACAAGGACTTATTATTTCCGCAAAACTATAGGCCAACTTCCTTGGAAAGGTTCTCGGAAAGCTCATTCAAACTGAACTGAAGAAATTCAATTCTTAAAGGATAACAACATAATCATCCCACAACAATTCCGATTCCGCGAAGAACACAGCACCACCCACCAGGTGACCAGACTAGTCGAGCACATATGTCAGGCCAGAAACATTAGACACAGTACTGGAGCAGTCCTGCTTGACATTGGAAAAGCATTCGGATAACGCCTTATCTACAAGCTCCACCAGTACAACTGCCCCATCCACATTATTGCTTCTTTTCTCCGCAACAGAGCATTCTATGTCCATGTACCAGGAGCGGCAAGTAACACTAGATCCATAGAGGCTGGAGTCCCGCAAGGCTCAGTGCTGGGGCCCATTCTCTACTCAATATACACAAACAAACAGCTGGGAGGACACTTGTCACTATTTGCAGACGACACTGCAGTCTACCGCAGCAGTTCTAACCTGCAATATAGAGTCACAAAAATAGAGCAACACCTACAATCCATCCAGAAATGGGCTAACCAAAAAAACAATAAACGCGGAGAAAACCCAAGCAATACAATACGATTCACATTCAAAAAGAATACCTCCTAACCTGCATATACGCCTCAGAAATAACAATCTTCCATGGTCAGGCACAATAAAGTATCTAGGCATCAAGCTGGACAAGAGGTTGACATTTAGAGACCATGTTACACACGTTTGTAACAAGGCTGCAGCAGCAATATTCAGACTGTACCCAATCATCAAAGGAAACAGAATAAATATGCGCGCCAAAAAGAAAATCTTCAAAACCGTCATAGGAACCAGCCATCACTTACGGCTCTGAAAAATCTCGTCAATGGCCGCAGACACCAAACATAACAAGAGTAAAAAAGGGTGCAGAACAAATACTTCAGAATTACTGCTGATGCCGGCCGGTACCAGACAAACCGAGACATATACACAAACCATAACATACTCAATCAAAATCCCGGAAATCATCCAAAGAAAAATCCATAAAGTTTTTTTTTTTTTTTTTTTTTGTTTTTTTTCCACCAAACCACGGATTCGAACCACCCACTCATCAGAAATCTGGGACCAAAATCCACCCGACCCAAGAACGACATTTCCCATCACGACAAAACACCACAAACTACAACATACCATGATAAACAAAAATAAAATACAAACACCATAACACTCACTCAAACAAACAAACATCTACACACACCCAAGAGACCCTATCATCCCATCATTTTGTTACCCAACATAATCAGACAGAAGGCAGGGATCAAGGACAGATCCGGTCCTTCGAGTACAGGGGGTAAAAAATACCCATCAGACCAGCTCTCTCTCTCTCTCTCCTCCTCGCTTCTCCGTGCCGACGCTGCCCCGCACACGCGTTCGCGTTCGCGTTCGCGCTCGCGTTCGGCCGACACCACACGACAGGTCTTTGGGGCCCCGCCACTGCGCACACGCACGCCTCCTCCTCTTCCTTAGTTCTTTTTCGCTTTTCTTTTCTCCCCCGCCCCCCGCTCTCACCGCCACATCATCCCGCAACCCTTGGGGCATGTTTCCCAACATCAACGCGCCCCAATTCCACTCTCTGCCCGTGCCGCACTCTCCACTTTGCTTCTCCCCGTCCCCTACACACACGACTACCGAAACCCCGGTTGACACACCTTCTCGTAGGACAGGGGTGCGTGCGTGCGTGCGTGCGTTGTCTTGACGGTGACAGCAACAGCAACGGATCCGTCCATCCCATTCCCCCCCACTCGGTAAAGAACCATGTTCAACCCACACTACACAACAAGGGGGGCACACACGAACGCGAAAGAAAGGGCAGGGCAGGGGCAACTATCTCGTACACATTCTTCCTCAGAACCCACATATCGCATCAACGAACGGCAGGCCAATTGCGGACTCAGCCGTGTCAGGCAAATCCAACCCAACCAACACCTCCCACGGAAACCCTGACACTGATCCAGCAGTACGTCCACATACATCGCCACACCAAATACGGGTGACGAGTGAGCAACAAATGGAACAATACACAACAAGGGCTGACCTAATAAAAACTGCACGTCACGTCATACCTTCCAGACAGACGCAGTTCCGACGGGACGGCGGAACCGTATACGTACCTTTCAGCCACAACAACCGACCGACTGGACACGCCCGCGTCTCCAGCCAGCCAACCACCAGGGCCACACAGCCCGCAAGTTTCAGCGTCAACACTTCTTAACGTACGTTGCAAACTTTTCAAAACATTGCCACACACACACACACACACACACACACACACACCACGAAAAGCGTCAACCTCTCTCACACTGGATACACTCAACACTTTTTGTCGGCGGAGCTTGAGGGCCAACGGTTGACACACCCCCACCGGCCACACAGGTTTCCCTTTGAAAATTGCAGTGACGGAGGAGACGCGGCATTACGAGAGGGTTGTTTCCGAGAGCGCGAGCTGGACGGAGCTGCGGCGCCGCCGCCGCCGCCGCCGCCGCCGCCGAGGGGTAATGAACGCACGCGATGCCGCATGACAGCCCATCACCCAAAGTTTCACCCACAACTGCACAGGTCGCACCCCCTTTTCGCGCCATACTAGTGTCGATCGTCAATTACAGCTGACGGTGTTCGCATTTGCCACTTGACGAGAGGGGGGGGGGGGGGGGGAAAAGAAAACAAACATCTGACACGCCATGTGTTTCTCTCTCTCTCTGTTACATCTAGGTCATTCGGCAGCCACTGTAAAAAAAAAAAAAAAAAAAAAAAAAAAAAAAAAAAATATTTTTACGACATGGTTGGGTAAGTGATTTAAAGACAACAATTGTGGGTCACACACCATAGACCATTTCGATAGTGTTCTTGTTCTTCTCTTTTTCCTTTTTTTATCGCTCAATTGAAATCAAACCTGGGGATGATGCAATGCTGCGATATGGCACAACCGTCGTCCATTGTACACAACTCGGGAACAAAAAGAAACCAATTCAGGGAACGTTCGTTCCTTCACAACGTTTCTTTCAACGCACTTGGTCTTTACCATCCTGTATATTCAACACACATTTCCTTTCATCAAACTAGGGCATTTCCATAACAGTATTTGCAATACTGCTTCTTCGACGTCATTTCACCATCTTAACTAGAGACAAACAAACAAGAAAATAGCAAAACAGCCTTGAGAACCCCGTCCACCAAATTTCAGTTAGCACGGCATCCAAGATTCTTTTCCGGGGAGTGCAGTGCAGCTGACGCTGCTCAGACCATATACCGTCGCCAGTCTCACTCAACTCTTGCGCATTCCATTCTACGCTACGTGACTATGCAAAAATGAATGAATCAAACCCGCCCAGAGAGCGTCTTGTGCGAGGGGACACACGATATAGAGAACAACAAAACACACAGGGGACACCACCACAGTTGGAGAGAACGTTTCCACCACGGCAGCCGCGCCGTTACGCGCTTTTTTTTTTTCCTCCCCCCCACTGCACACCTCCGACACCACGGGAACGTTCACCGTCCCGTTGCCCTACACTGGCGTTTCTTTTCAACCCCCCACCCTATTCCTCGCTCCCCGGACATTCGACCGATCACAAAGTGCAACCTCTCGTTACCGTCGGGTGCCCCTCTTCATCCCCGGGGCGCCAACAACAAAACAAAAACACCACCGACGCCGTCGTCTCGCGTCACCTCACTCAACTGAGCGGAAAATACACGTACATCCAGAATGACGACACCGCCTCCAGACGTCAGACGTCAGGTCGAAAGAGGGCACCGTACGTCGTGGCGCGTGGTCTCCTAACTCACCTCGCGCGTACAAATACAATGCAATGCGTGTCTCCTCACGTTCACACACACCTCCACGCTCCACTTTTACGTCGCCCAACCAACCAACTACTAACTTAACCCACCCGCTCGGCGTAGAAGCAGCTGTAGGCGGCAACGTGTTTCTCACCCTCGCCACCAACGGTGTGACATCCGACAATCGCGGTTTGCTTTCCGTTCCACACCTCCGGCCATACCATACAAAGGGGACAAAAAAAAAAAAAAAAATATATATATCAAACAAGCCAACTCCAGCGATCCGCCCCCCTAACACCAACACGTCTCGAAACACCCACGCCCACGACCCGGCTGTGGCCTAAAGTGCGTATCCCAACGTCACACCAAAACCAAAGGCGCCGGCGCCGCACCACACCACACCACAAGCTACAGCTACAGCTGTGCCGCCCGTCCACCCGCTCACAACAACAACAACAACAACAACAACAATTCCGCCCTTCCCGCAAAGGCATTTTGGTGGCCCTGAAAAGGGCCGTTTTTTCTTTTCTTCGCCGCGCCGCGGACGAGCCTCCTATTTCCAAGAGCCACCTCCTTACTTGGAGCTCGTGTACTTGGTCACCGCCTTCGTGCCCTCGCTCACCGCGTGCTTGGCCAGCTCGCCAGGCAGCAAGAGCCGCACAGCGGTCTGGATCTCGCGGGACGTGATGGTCGAGCGCTTGTTGTAGTGCGCCAGGCGAGAAGCCTCGGCCGCAATGCGCTCGAAAATGTCGTTCACGAAGCTGTTCATGATGCTCATCGCCTTCGAAGAGATGCCCGTGTCAGGGTGCACCTGCTTCAGCACCTTGTAGATGTAGATGGCATAGCTCTCCTTCCTCTTGCGCTTCTTCTTCTTGTCGCCCTTCGAAATGTTCTTCTGCGCCTTGCCAGCCTTCTTGGCGGCTTTCCCGCTAGTCTTGGGCGGCATCACGAACAAACAGGCAGGCAGGCAGGCAGGCAGGCAGGCACGCGCAGTCAGTCAGTCAGTCAGGCGCTCCGCTCCAGTCAGCGTCTCCCCACACAGTGGCACCCGCCGCACGCCGCCGCCGCACCTTTACCAGCTCGCCCTGCTGCGGCCGCCGACCAATGGGGCGCGCGCGCAACCGGCCGCCGCACCCGAGCCCATAAAGGACCCCCACCCCGCCGGCGCCGGCACGCACTCCGCTGCTCGACTCGCTGCGGCTCGCACCGTTTGGGGCGTTGTGCTTTTTCTTTCTCGCTTCTTTCCAAACTAGCCCATCGCCATGTCCGGACGCGGAAAGGGAGGCAAAGTCAAGGGCAAGTCAAAGTCCCGCTCAAGCAGGGCTGGGCTCCAGTTCCCGGTCGGCAGAATCCACCGCCTCCTGCGCAAGGGAAACTACGCCGAGCGCGTCGGCGCCGGGGCGCCCGTCTACCTCGCCGCCGTCATGGAGTACCTCGCGGCTGAGGTGCTCGAGCTGGCCGGAAACGCGGCCCGCGACAACAAGAAGACGCGCATCATCCCGCGCCACCTGCAGCTCGCCATACGCAACGACGAGGAGCTCAACAAGCTCTTGTCGGGCGTCACCATCGCACAGGGAGGTGTCCTGCCCAACATCCAGGCCGTCCTGCTGCCAAAGAAGACCGAGAAGAAGGCCTAAAAGAGAGACAGCGCAATCGGCAACCGCCGCGTGCTCCCTTGGCACGCAGCGCGCCATTTGCCGCCTCGGCTCAAAAAACAAAACACAATCGGCCCTTTTCAGGGCCACCACACAAACCTACGTCCAAAGCAGAATTCCAGTCGTTCGTCGCACCACTTTTCTCTCTCTCTCTCTCTCTCTCTCTCTCTCTCTCTCTCTCTCTGTGTACGGTTTTTTTTTCCTTCTTACACACACAGGCGCCGCCATCTTGTACACACGTACTTGGCCACCTCCTCCACTCAACTCCACGCACGCACAGTCTCGCGACCATTAACCAGCACACGTGGCGCACAACAACACACCTCAAAAATAACCCCTCGGCGCTCAGCCGCGCCGCAACACACAGCCCATCCACCGACAAGAAGCATACAAGCAAAGAGGGAGGGGAAGGAAGGAAGGAAGGAGCTCACACAACGCAAGGGCACGCTTCCTTCCCTCCCAACCGCACCGCACACCACGTCAAAAAAAACTCCAAACAAAACTAAAAGGCCAAGTAGACTAAAAAGGAAAAGAAAAACCAGCAACACAGACTCTTTCGCACTTTTCAACTTCCGAACACTGTGGTGGCCCTGAAAAGGGCCGTTTTTCAATCTATCTCTCTTTCCTTCCTTCGGTCTCACACCGCCTAACCGCCGAAACCGTACAGGGTGCGCCCCTGCCTCTTCAGGGCGTACACCACGTCCATGGCCGTCACAGTCTTGCGCTTGGCGTGCTCAGTGTACGTCACCGCGTCGCGGATCACGTTCTCCAGGAACACCTTCAGCACTCCGCGCGTCTCCTCGTAGATCAGACCAGAGATGCGCTTCACGCCGCCCCTGCGCGCCAGGCGGCGGATCGCGGGCTTCGTGATGCCCTGGATGTTGTCGCGCAACACCTTGCGGTGCCGCTTGGCGCCACCCTTGCCGAGCCCCTTTCCTCCCTTGCCGCGGCCTGTCATTCTTCTTCTTCAAGCGTCTCAACCACAATAATATAAAAAACAGAAAGCAAGGCAAGCTCCTCACCCGGCGCTAGCGAGTCGGCTACGGTTGTGGCGCCCAGCGCGCGCGCCGCCCCCCTATATAGACTCTGGGGCCCCGCGGCCCGCCCTCCCCTCCCCCCACCACCGCGCACCGAGGGCATATAAGCGCAGCACCCGGGGCGCGCGGGCCCGCAACGGCCAGTCAATCGGGCCTTTCGTTTTCCTGCTTCTCTAACTATCCCTCTCACTATTCTTTCATCTTATTAAAAAAAAAAAAAAAAAAAAAAAAAAAAAAAAAAAAAAAAAAAAAAAAAAAAAAAAAAACCAAAATGCACAACGTCAAGCTAACCATACCGCCAATTCAACTTCTTCACCACCCGTCAAGAGGAAGGCGAAGCGCGCCAGCGCTAGTACTTCTTATACGAGTCGAGGGACCACCCTCTCCTGTGCAGCGTGGCGTGGCGTGGCGCGCGGGCCCGTTGTCAAGGCAGCACCGGACGCCGTCGCGCACGCATATCCTCCACGCCGCATCCGCATCCGCAGTAGCCATGGCCCGGACAAAGCAAACGGCCCGCAAGTCCACCGGCGGAAAGGCGCCGCGCAAACAGCTCGCCACCAAGGCGGCGAGGAAGAGCGCGCCCGCCACCGGCGGCGTCAAGAAGCCCCACCGCTACAGGCCGGGCACCGTCGCCCTGCGAGAAATCAGGCGCTACCAGAAGAGCACAGAGCTGCTCATCCGCAAGCTGCCATTCCAGCGCCTAGTGCGCGAGATCGCCCAGGACTTCAAGACCGACCTGCGCTTCCAGAGCTCCGCAGTCATGGCCCTGCAGGAGGCCAGCGAGGCCTACCTCGTCGGCCTCTTCGAAGACACCAACCTGTGCGCAATCCACGCCAAGCGAGTCACCATCATGCCCAAGGACATCCAGCTCGCGCGCCGCATCCGCGGCGAGCGCGCCTAAACCCGCACACCGCCAAACAAACAAAACGGCCCTTTTCAGGGCCACTAACGTCTCTCCGTCGCGAGCAAAACTTTGTCGGTCGCAACGACTAGTTCCCCACTCACTCTCCAGTCCAGTCGTCCCACCCCCGGCCCGGCCCGGCGCCGCCGTTTCCAAAAAAAAGAAAAAAGCACCGCACCGGCCGAACCAAGTCGCAAGCGTCAATAGCGCCACCCACACAGGCCACGGCACAAAACGTGACGCCCGGAAAGCAAAGCAAAGCAAAAAAGACTATTCCAAAACCACCACCAAGACAAACAAACAAACAAACGCGGCGCAAAATAAATAGGTAAAAAATAATAAAAGTAAAATACACTTTGTGTAACACCAACCGCGGCGCCGCCGCCCACGCCCGCCAACGACCCCACAATCCAACCACCATCCACACATGAAACAAACAAACGCCAGCAAGCAAGACAGACAGACAGACAACAAGGCAACCGACCGACCACGACACGACACGACAATCAACACCTTCCCGACGTGCTTTGATGGCCCTGAGAAGGGCCGTTTTTGTTTTTGTCCGGGACCGCGCGACAGCCTCTGGTTGCGCGCCGGCCTCCAGGCGACGGTGTCAACCGCCAACCCTTCCCTGCCCTTTTTACTTCTTCTTCTTGGGCGAAGCCTTCGCCTTAGACGGCGTCGCCGTCGCCTTCTTCGGGCGCGGCGCCTTCGGCTTCTTCGTCGGAACCTTGGCGGCCTTCTTCGCCTTCGACGGCGACTTGGCCTTGGCCGGCTTGGCCGCAGCCGCCTTCTTCGCACCCGCGGGAGCGGCCGACGCCGCAGACGCCTTCTTGGCGGCGCCCGCCTTCCGACCGGTCGCCGCCTTCACGCCGCCAGCCTTCTTTGCGCCGGCCGCACGGGCCCCCTTCTTCTCCTTGCTGGCCGGAGCGGCGCGCTTCTTCTTCGCACCACCGCCGCCACCACGAGCCTTGCCGCCCTCGGCCGCCCCGCCGCCGGCGCCGGCAAGCTTGAAAGAGCCCGACGCGCCCTTCCCCTTCGTCTGCACCAGCTCGCCAGCCACGACGGCCGACTTGAGGTACTTCTTGATAAAGGGCGCCAGCTTCTCCGCGTCCAGCTTGTAGTGCGCGGCAATGTACTTCTTGATCGCCTGCAGCGACGACCCGCCGCGCTCCTTCAGACTCTTGATGGCGGCCGTCACCATCTCAGAGGTGCGCGGGTGCGCAGGCTTGGCGCGCGGCTTCTTCGCAGACGACGCAGACTTGGCCTTCTTCGTAGTGCCGGTGGCGGCGGGTGCCGCGGCAGTCTCGTTCGTAGCCGCCTGGTCTGCCATCTTTTGCCTGTTCTCTTTTCTTTTTTCCCCTTGCTTTCGCTTCCTTCTCTCCTTCGACGACGCACAACAGCGAGGGGCGCGCAGCAGAGAATAGCCGCGCACGCGCCTGGCCCAGCCAGTGTCGCGGGCGGGCGCGGACGGCCGAGAGAGCGGCCGCCACTCGGCGCGCCGCCGCGCCGCCGCGCCGCGCCTCCCGCGCTTGCTACCGCCCAACGTCCGACAGCCTGCGCGGAGCAGCCCCCAACCTGCGCCGCAACCACCCGCGCCATTCAAACCACCGAGGATGGGGCTACACACACCGACACCACGGTCGCCAACCAGTCGCCGCGGCGGCGCCGCAAACCACGGCCAAACTGCAGCCACCGCGCGCCACAGCCTGGGTCGGCCCGCCGAGAATCGCCGCCCCCGCCCAAATGCCGCCCCCACAGCCCCAGCCGACGACCCGCCACAATGGCCAAACCTTCGTCAAAACTCCCACACCGTCGCCGCGGCAGCCCGGCCACCGCGGCCGGCGCCACAGCCACACGAGCCGAGTCGTGCGGCGATGACGGCCGTGCACAAACGCACCTCCGCCGCCCCATCGCCTTCCGCCGTTTTCCCGATCGGCCCGCAGCCGTCGGGCCACGGCCGCGGGCCGTCCTCCTCCTCTCGCCTCGCCCGCCAACACCCACAGCCCTTCCAACACATTTTTTTTTTCTTTTTTCTTTTTTTTTTTCTACTTTTTTACGATCGCCGCCTGCGCAACATGGCACCGGCCGACGGAGCGCCAACCCCCCCGCCACAGGCGAAAACAAGACAACGATAAACAAACAAACAAAATAAATTACCAGCCAGCCCCAACTACAGACACACCGAATCTGCCCTCACAGCCGACCTTACACGCCTCAACGTCAAAACAAAGGTGGTTTCTTTCTTTCAACGGTTACCTTACCTTAGGTTACGTCAGGTTAGGCTAAGAAGGCGTCAGGGTTAGGTTAAGCGTTGACGTGACGTCACGTCTTAACGTAGGCGTTAAGCTAAGGTTGCGGTCACGTACGTTAGGTTAAGGCGACTTGGGGGTTGGCCTAAGGGCTTACGTTAGGTTACGTTAGTTTAGGTGGCTGCGTTAACGGCTTAAAGAAGTTTAGGAGGTTAAGGCGTCGAGGCGGCCGCACCCCCTTAGCTGCTGCGGCTCGGCCACGCCACGCCACGCCACGCCACGCTTTGGGGTTTCATAAGGTCGCGCGGCGGGTCGTCGGCACGCCGCAAAGGACAAAACTGCAAGACGACGTCGAAAAACAAACAACAGGTAAAAAATAAATAAGTAAAAATAAACGACGCCGACAGGCGGGGATCAGCAGAACGAGCAGATTCCGGAGAGCGAACGAGACACACACGCACGCACGCACACACACACACACACACACAAACCCCCCCGAGCCGAGAGAGCACAGCACCACCACGTGTCGGCCTCCGCTCACCCGACTCGGCTGGGCTGGGCTGGGCTGGGCTGGGCTGGCGGCCGGGCCGGATGCACGTGCACGTACACGTACGGCTACAGCCACTACCCGTACACAGCCGCTCTTCACGCAACACCAGCCAAATGGCGCGCCCGCGGCTCGTCGCGGTCGCAACGCCACGCCGGCACACTTTCGGCACCACCGTCTTCGCGCGCACCGCAAACAAAAACGCAGCCGACACACACAGAAAAAAAAAAAAAACAACACAGAGCGCGAGAGACGGGCGGCGGCGCACCTTTCGCCAGCCGGCAGGCAATCGACTCGCCCAGTACGACAAACGTGCACGCCACCCCACCCACCAACCAACCAGTCGTCGTCGTCGTCGTCCCGAAATCAAACAAACTCTCAAAAGGCACAGCCCCTGCTGCCAACGGACGCAGGCGCCACGCAGCTCCCTTCCCGCCACACTCGATTCGCAGCGCAACTCACCCGGCACACCGTCAAACGACGGGCTGGGCTCGCCGCATCGCCGCAACCTACACACCTTCCCCGCCACGACGCACAGCCCCACCAGACGCCCGTGCCGCAACGACACTACCGCACTACTCCTCTCGCCCTTGCCATACACGACACAACACGCCAAAAAATGAAAATCCAAATACAAACAAAAACACCGCCCCCACGACCCAAACACATGCACGGCGCGCCAACACACGCGAGGCAAGGCACGCAGCAAACGGCGTCCCCTCCGCGTCGCGCCATCAACCTACACACACAAGGCAACACCAACAACAAACAGCCAGCCAGCCAGCCAGCCAGCCAGCCCCACTCTCACGCCGCAAAAACAGAAAACACACCGAAACCGCCAAACGCCGCACATTCGCGCTTCGCACTCACCACACACCTCTCGGCATCCGTTTCGCACACAACGACGCGACGCACAATACATCATCACGGGCTACGCACGCACACCGCGACCCACTTTTTTACGACGCCCTCGCCAGAGCACACGTGCCCACGCCCACACACAGTCGACACAACGACGCAGCGCGCAGCAGACGCGGCCGCAACACATACCTCCCCGACGACGCGCCAACACCGCCAGCCACTGCTCACTCGCCCAAGCAACCCGTGCACACAACTGCCACACGCGTCCACCACGCCGCCGCCAACCACCCGCCCGCCAGGGGGCGCTCACGTCCGCGACAACAGCGCGGCACCGCCGGACCGGGCCGAACCGAGCCGAGCCGCCGCCTCCTCTCCACTCGGCACGCCACGTCCTGCTTGCAAAACACATGGCTCGTCCCTCTGTACACACAACGCGCCTGCCTGCGGTCGCCGCCGGCATCTATCTACCTGCGCATCGGAGCCAGGCCGGCAAGCCCACACTTAAATAATGCACTTCACCAGCCAAACAAACCCACTCTTCCTTTCTTTGCACAGCGCATGCAACAGCAGCCCCAGGAGCCGGGCCCGCCGCCAGCGTCTCCTCCTCCTCTGGGCACAGCCAGCCAGCCGTTCCCACCGCCCCGCCCCTGCTCTGCAGAACAAGAAAAAACGAAAAAGTACCAACACACGCACCCAAAGCGTAAGCCAGACAAGACCAGCCTCTCCAAGGCCACACACACGCAAAAAAACAAAAAAAAACAAAAACACTACAACAAAATAAAATAAAATGAAAAAGAAAAAGCAAGCTGTCGCCTCGCCCCCGCCCGTCCCCCCACCCCACCACATTCGCCCCCTCCGCTTGTTTTCCTTTCTACAATTTCCCTCTTTTCCACCCAATATCCCGCCGCGGTTTACGGGCACCGGCCGATTTTGCGCCCGCCCACATGTGTGCCTACTCCCCACCACCATTCCCTCCGCAGCCCGCAGCCCGCAGCCCGCAGCCCGCAGCCCGCTTTTCCCCCCTCCCTGCCCACACCACACCACACCACACCACACCACACCACACCACACCACACCACACCGACGGTGCTGACGTCGACACGCACCCAAGACAGGGGCCACGACCGTCTTTTTTCCTGGGCCCATCCCCGCACCGCACCTCCTTCCAATCATCAACGCTGTGGCGCCTGTGTCCGCGCGAGACGCGTGCGCGCCGCCTCTCTCAACATCCGTCCGCCGGCCGGCCCGTTTTTCGGCCCCCAGGCCATCCGTCAACCACCACTGCCCCTGCCCGCCCCGCACCACACCACACACCGCTGCTTGCCCCGGCCGTTGCCACCAAAGGCGCCAACCGCAGCCCGCGCGCGCCAGAAAGAGATGGCAAAACTACAGGGACCCAGCCGACCGACGAAAATCAGAGCAATTGGCCGGGAGGATCAAAAAGAGAGCTCCGAAAACCACCGTAGCGAGGCGTGGGAGGAAACGTTACGAGAAGCAGGAAGGGACCAGGAAAAATTCTGGAAATTTCTTAAAACTCGTAAACTAGACACGAAACATCTACATCTACATGGGGAAGGAACGACCCCACAGACCGAGCTGAAGCACTGGCGGATTCACTAGAAAGGCAATTCCAAGCACCAGAAGCGGTAGATGACGAAACTGATGACCACCAGGAAATGGTACTCAGAAGGGTAAAACCGCATCCTAAGTGCCCCGATCAGAACATCTTTCACAATCCAATAAACGCAGAAACCCCGTATCTTATCACATCACAAACATACACACATCCTAAGAAGGCATCAGGCCCAGATTCCATCAAACCGCAACTACTACATCACCTACCTCCAGCAACTATCAATTATCTATCTAACATCAATATATAATGCTTGCTTCAGACTAAACTACTTGGAAACAGGCCCGAGTCATCACATTACCAAAGCCAAACAAGGACTTATTATTTCCGCAAAACTATAGGCCAACTTCCTTGGAAAGGTTCTCGGAAAGCTCATTCAAACTGAACTGAAGAAATTCAATTCTTAAAGGATAACAACATAATCATCCCACAACAATTCCGATTCCGCGAAGAACACAGCACCACCCACCAGGTGACCAGACTAGTCGAGCACATATGTCAGGCCAGAAACATTAGACACAGTACTGGAGCAGTCCTGCTTGACATTGGAAAAGCATTCGGATAACGCCTTATCTACAAGCTCCACCAGTACAACTGCCCCATCCACATTATTGCTTCTTTTCTCCGCAACAGAGCATTCTATGTCCATGTACCAGGAGCGGCAAGTAACACTAGATCCATAGAGGCTGGAGTCCCGCAAGGCTCAGTGCTGGGGCCCATTCTCTACTCAATATACACAAACAAACAGCTGGGAGGACACTTGTCACTATTTGCAGACGACACTGCAGTCTACCGCAGCAGTTCTAACCTGCAATATAGAGTCACAAAAATAGAGCAACACCTACAATCCATCCAGAAATGGGCTAACCAAAAAAACAATAAACGCGGAGAAAACCCAAGCAATACAATACGATTCACATTCAAAAAGAATACCTCCTAACCTGCATATACGCCTCAGAAATAACAATCTTCCATGGTCAGGCACAATAAAGTATCTAGGCATCAAGCTGGACAAGAGGTTGACATTTAGAGACCATGTTACACACGTTTGTAACAAGGCTGCAGCAGCAATATTCAGACTGTACCCAATCATCAAAGGAAACAGAATAAATATGCGCGCCAAAAAGAAAATCTTCAAAACCGTCATAGGAACCAGCCATCACTTACGGCTCTGAAAAATCTCGTCAATGGCCGCAGACACCAAACATAACAAGAGTAAAAAAGGGTGCAGAACAAATACTTCAGAATTACTGCTGATGCCGGCCGGTACCAGACAAACCGAGACATATACACAAACCATAACATACTCAATCAAAATCCCGGAAATCATCCAAAGAAAAATCCATAAAGTTTTTTTTTTTTTTTTTTTTTTGTTTTTTTTCCACCAAACCACGGATTCGAACCACCCACTCATCAGAAATCTGGGACCAAAATCCACCCGACCCAAGAACGACATTTCCCATCACGACAAAACACCACAAACTACAACATACCATGATAAACAAAAATAAAATACAAACACCATAACACTCACTCAAACAAACAAACATCTACACACACCCAAGAGACCCTATCATCCCATCATTTTGTTACCCAACATAATCAGACAGAAGGCAGGGATCAAGGACAGATCCGGTCCTTCGAGTACAGGGGGTAAAAAATACCCATCAGACCAGCTCTCTCTCTCTCTCTCCTCCTCGCTTCTCCGTGCCGACGCTGCCCCGCACACGCGTTCGCGTTCGCGTTCGCGCTCGCGTTCGGCCGACACCACACGACAGGTCTTTGGGGCCCCGCCACTGCGCACACGCACGCCTCCTCCTCTTCCTTAGTTCTTTTTCGCTTTTCTTTTCTCCCCCGCCCCCCGCTCTCACCGCCACATCATCCCGCAACCCTTGGGGCATGTTTCCCAACATCAACGCGCCCCAATTCCACTCTCTGCCCGTGCCGCACTCTCCACTTTGCTTCTCCCCGTCCCCTACACACACGACTACCGAAACCCCGGTTGACACACCTTCTCGTAGGACAGGGGTGCGTGCGTGCGTGCGTGCGTTGTCTTGACGGTGACAGCAACAGCAACGGATCCGTCCATCCCATTCCCCCCCACTCGGTAAAGAACCATGTTCAACCCACACTACACAACAAGGGGGGCACACACGAACGCGAAAGAAAGGGCAGGGCAGGGGCAACTATCTCGTACACATTCTTCCTCAGAACCCACATATCGCATCAACGAACGGCAGGCCAATTGCGGACTCAGCCGTGTCAGGCAAATCCAACCCAACCAACACCTCCCACGGAAACCCTGACACTGATCCAGCAGTACGTCCACATACATCGCCACACCAAATACGGGTGACGAGTGAGCAACAAATGGAACAATACACAACAAGGGCTGACCTAATAAAAACTGCACGTCACGTCATACCTTCCAGACAGACGCAGTTCCGACGGGACGGCGGAACCGTATACGTACCTTTCAGCCACAACAACCGACCGACTGGACACGCCCGCGTCTCCAGCCAGCCAACCACCAGGGCCACACAGCCCGCAAGTTTCAGCGTCAACACTTCTTAACGTACGTTGCAAACTTTTCAAAACATTGCCACACACACACACACACACACACACACACACACCACGAAAAGCGTCAACCTCTCTCACACTGGATACACTCAACACTTTTTGTCGGCGGAGCTTGAGGGCCAACGGTTGACACACCCCCACCGGCCACACAGGTTTCCCTTTGAAAATTGCAGTGACGGAGGAGACGCGGCATTACGAGAGGGTTGTTTCCGAGAGCGCGAGCTGGACGGAGCTGCGGCGCCGCCGCCGCCGCCGCCGCCGCCGCCGAGGGGTAATGAACGCACGCGATGCCGCATGACAGCCCATCACCCAAAGTTTCACCCACAACTGCACAGGTCGCACCCCCTTTTCGCGCCATACTAGTGTCGATCGTCAATTACAGCTGACGGTGTTCGCATTTGCCACTTGACGAGAGGGGGGGGGGGGGGGGGAAAAGAAAACAAACATCTGACACGCCATGTGTTTCTCTCTCTCTCTGTTACATCTAGGTCATTCGGCAGCCACTGTAAAAAAAAAAAAAAAAAAAAAAAAAAAAAAAAAATATTTTTACGACATGGTTGGGTAAGTGATTTAAAGACAACAATTGTGGGTCACACACCATAGACCATTTCGATAGTGTTCTTGTTCTTCTCTTTTTCCTTTTTTTATCGCTCAATTGAAATCAAACCTGGGGATGATGCAATGCTGCGATATGGCACAACCGTCGTCCATTGTACACAACTCGGGAACAAAAAGAAACCAATTCAGGGAACGTTCGTTCCTTCACAACGTTTCTTTCAACGCACTTGGTCTTTACCATCCTGTATATTCAACACACATTTCCTTTCATCAAACTAGGGCATTTCCATAACAGTATTTGCAATACTGCTTCTTCGACGTCATTTCACCATCTTAACTAGAGACAAACAAACAAGAAAATAGCAAAACAGCCTTGAGAACCCCGTCCACCAAATTTCAGTTAGCACGGCATCCAAGATTCTTTTCCGGGGAGTGCAGTGCAGCTGACGCTGCTCAGACCATATACCGTCGCCAGTCTCACTCAACTCTTGCGCATTCCATTCTACGCTACGTGACTATGCAAAAATGAATGAATCAAACCCGCCCAGAGAGCGTCTTGTGCGAGGGGACACACGATATAGAGAACAACAAAACACACAGGGGACACCACCACAGTTGGAGAGAACGTTTCCACCACGGCAGCCGCGCCGTTACGCGCTTTTTTTTTTTCCTCCCCCCCACTGCACACCTCCGACACCACGGGAACGTTCACCGTCCCGTTGCCCTACACTGGCGTTTCTTTTCAACCCCCCACCCTATTCCTCGCTCCCCGGACATTCGACCGATCACAAAGTGCAACCTCTCGTTACCGTCGGGTGCCCCTCTTCATCCCCGGGGCGCCAACAACAAAACAAAAACACCACCGACGCCGTCGTCTCGCGTCACCTCACTCAACTGAGCGGAAAATACACGTACATCCAGAATGACGACACCGCCTCCAGACGTCAGACGTCAGGTCGAAAGAGGGCACCGTACGTCGTGGCGCGTGGTCTCCTAACTCACCTCGCGCGTACAAATACAATGCAATGCGTGTCTCCTCACGTTCACACACACCTCCACGCTCCACTTTTACGTCGCCCAACCAACCAACTACTAACTTAACCCACCCGCTCGGCGTAGAAGCAGCTGTAGGCGGCAACGTGTTTCTCACCCTCGCCACCAACGGTGTGACATCCGACAATCGCGGTTTGCTTTCCGTTCCACACCTCCGGCCATACCATACAAAGGGGACAAAAAAAAAAAAAAAAATATATATATCAAACAAGCCAACTCCAGCGATCCGCCCCCCTAACACCAACACGTCTCGAAACACCCACGCCCACGACCCGGCTGTGGCCTAAAGTGCGTATCCCAACGTCACACCAAAACCAAAGGCGCCGGCGCCGCACCACACCACACCACAAGCTACAGCTACAGCTGTGCCGCCCGTCCACCCGCTCACAACAACAACAACAACAACAACAACAATTCCGCCCTTCCCGCAAAGGCATTTTGGTGGCCCTGAAAAGGGCCGTTTTTTCTTTTCTTCGCCGCGCCGCGGACGAGCCTCCTATTTCCAAGAGCCACCTCCTTACTTGGAGCTCGTGTACTTGGTCACCGCCTTCGTGCCCTCGCTCACCGCGTGCTTGGCCAGCTCGCCAGGCAGCAAGAGCCGCACAGCGGTCTGGATCTCGCGGGACGTGATGGTCGAGCGCTTGTTGTAGTGCGCCAGGCGAGAAGCCTCGGCCGCAATGCGCTCGAAAATGTCGTTCACGAAGCTGTTCATGATGCTCATCGCCTTCGAAGAGATGCCCGTGTCAGGGTGCACCTGCTTCAGCACCTTGTAGATGTAGATGGCATAGCTCTCCTTCCTCTTGCGCTTCTTCTTCTTGTCGCCCTTCGAAATGTTCTTCTGCGCCTTGCCAGCCTTCTTGGCGGCTTTCCCGCTAGTCTTGGGCGGCATCACGAACAAACAGGCAGGCAGGCAGGCAGGCAGGCAGGCACGCGCAGTCAGTCAGTCAGTCAGGCGCTCCGCTCCAGTCAGCGTCTCCCCACACAGTGGCACCCGCCGCACGCCGCCGCCGCACCTTTACCAGCTCGCCCTGCTGCGGCCGCCGACCAATGGGGCGCGCGCGCAACCGGCCGCCGCACCCGAGCCCATAAAGGACCCCCACCCCGCCGGCGCCGGCACGCACTCCGCTGCTCGACTCGCTGCGGCTCGCACCGTTTGGGGCGTTGTGCTTTTTCTTTCTCGCTTCTTTCCAAACTAGCCCATCGCCATGTCCGGACGCGGAAAGGGAGGCAAAGTCAAGGGCAAGTCAAAGTCCCGCTCAAGCAGGGCTGGGCTCCAGTTCCCGGTCGGCAGAATCCACCGCCTCCTGCGCAAGGGAAACTACGCCGAGCGCGTCGGCGCCGGGGCGCCCGTCTACCTCGCCGCCGTCATGGAGTACCTCGCGGCTGAGGTGCTCGAGCTGGCCGGAAACGCGGCCCGCGACAACAAGAAGACGCGCATCATCCCGCGCCACCTGCAGCTCGCCATACGCAACGACGAGGAGCTCAACAAGCTCTTGTCGGGCGTCACCATCGCACAGGGAGGTGTCCTGCCCAACATCCAGGCCGTCCTGCTGCCAAAGAAGACCGAGAAGAAGGCCTAAAAGAGAGACAGCGCAATCGGCAACCGCCGCGTGCTCCCTTGGCACGCAGCGCGCCATTTGCCGCCTCGGCTCAAAAAACAAAACACAATCGGCCCTTTTCAGGGCCACCACACAAACCTACGTCCAAAGCAGAATTCCAGTCGTTCGTCGCACCACTTTTCTCTCTCTCTCTCTCTCTCTCTCTCTCTCTCTCTCTCTCTCTGTGTACGGTTTTTTTTTCCTTCTTACACACACAGGCGCCGCCATCTTGTACACACGTACTTGGCCACCTCCTCCACTCAACTCCACGCACGCACAGTCTCGCGACCATTAACCAGCACACGTGGCGCACAACAACACACCTCAAAAATAACCCCTCGGCGCTCAGCCAACACGCGATCTAGTGT
>NW_026062011.1:895000-897500 GCF_023897955.1 Schistocerca gregaria | reverse complement strand
TTCTGGCATGCCTGCATGTTATGTGTCACGACACGCTACATCAGCCCACATACACACTACGGCATGTACACGAGAGAACACGTGGAAGATGGTCCGCGCACGTGTGCAATGTCCCTTGCGCGGTCGACTGTCAACCGGCCTCTGTAGCATGTCGCAGATGTGGAACGCGGTCCACCGTGGTATCATGTTGTGTGGGGCAATACGATTAAATAGGAAAACCCTCGTCGCTACATCAACAGACGGCTCACGCTGATTCCCGGCAGAGGGAGGGGGGCCAACATGCAATACTTTCGTCCGTACCTACCACATGTCTGTACGGCGTAAAACAGTGCAATCTCGCTGTAATGGGGAGACGAGACAAGTAGCATCGTGCACAACATATGGCCCTTATGATTCGCCATTGTAGGGCGCAGCCGGTGTACGGTCAAGCATGTGCCACATTATGTCACTCAGTACGTAACGACGGATGATCAGTGTGGGTTACGCGTACATCAGCGGACAGTCCACACAGGCCGTACCACAACGTACACTGACTGCATCGACAACCGAATGCAACTGAACAGCTGCAAGGCTCATTTCACAAACAAACGCCTGACCGACCAGCTTGGAAGGGCAGGAGGGGAGGGCGATAGTCGTTCTGTAGCGTTACACCCTTCCAGTGGTTAGCGGGACTGTGTAGAAAGTACGCAACACTCGAAAGACATTTACGTGAGGGTACGCACCATGGCATCGAGAAATACACATGACACCAGAGGATCCAAGCAGTGAACTATGTTCAGAGGGTTGCTGTTAGGCAAAGCTACATTCCTGTGACGTTACATGTGACAGTTAAGGTGCAGTGTAAGTTAGGTTAAGGTGCAGTGTAAGTTAGGTTAAGGTGCAGTGTAAGTTAGGTTAAGGTGCAGTGTAAGTTAGGTTAAGGTGCAGTGTAAGTTAGGTTAAGGTGCAGTGTAAGTTAGGTTAAGGTGCAGTGTAAGTTAGGTTAAGGTGCAGTGTAAGTTAGGTTAAGGTGCAGTGTAAGTTAGGTTAAGGTGCAGTGTAAGTTAGGTTAAGGTGCAGTGTAACTTAGGTTAAGGTGCAGTGTAACTTAGGTTAAGGTGCAGTGTAACTTAGGTTAAGGTGCAGTGTAACTTAGGTTAAGGTGCAGTGTAACTTAGGTTAAGGTGCAGTGTAACTTAGGTTAAGGTGCAGTGTAACTTAGGTTAAGGTGCAGTGTAACTTAGGTTAAGGTGCAGTGTAACTTAGGTTAAGGTGCAGTGTAACTTAGGTTAAGGTGCAGTGTAACTTAGGTTAAGGTGCAGTGTAACTTAGGTTAAGGTGCAGTGTAACTTAGGTTAAGGTGCAGTGTAACTTAGGTTAAGGTGCAGTGTAACTTAGGTTAAGGTGCAGTGTAACTTAGGTTAAGGTGCAGTGTAACTTAGGTTAAGGTGCAGTGTAACTTAGGTTAAGGTGCAGTGTAACTTAGGTTAAGGTGCAGTGTAACTTAGGTTAAGGTGCAGTGTAACTTAGGTTAAGGTGCAGTGTAACTTAGGTTAAGGTGCAGTGTAACTTAGGTTAAGGTGCAGTGTAACTTAGGTTAAGGTGCAGTGTAACTTAGGTTAAGGTGCAGTGTAACTTAGGTTAAGGTGCAGTGTAACTTAGGTTAAGGTGCAGTGTAACTTAGGTTAAGGTGCAGTGTAACTTAGGTTAAGGTGCAGTGTAACTTAGGTTAAGGTGCAGTGTAACTTAGGTTAAGGTGCAGTGTAACTTAGGTTAAGGTGCAGTGTAACTTAGGTTAAGGTGCAGTGTAACTTAGGTTAAGGTGCAGTGTAACTTAGGTTAAGGTGCAGTGTAACTTAGGTTAAGGTGCAGTGTAACTTAGGTTAAGGTGCAGTGTAACTTAGGTTAAGGTGCAGTGTAACTTAGGTTAAGGTGCAGTGTAACTTAGGTTAAGGTGCAGTGTAACTTAGGTTAAGGTGCAGTGTAACTTAGGTTAAGGTGCAGTGTAACTTAGGTTAAGGTGCAGTGTAACTTAGGTTAAGGTGCAGTGTAAGTTAGGTTAAGGTGCAGTGTAACTTAGGTTAAGGTGCAGCGTAACTTAGGTTAAGGTGCAGCGTAACTTAGGTTAAGGTGCAGTGTAACTTAGGTTAAGGTGCAGTGTAACTTAGGTTAAGGTGCAGTGTAACTTAGGTTAAGGTGCAGTGTAACTTAGGTTAAGGTGCAGCGTAACTTAGGTTAAGGTGCAGCGTAACTTAGGTTAAGGTGCAGCGTAACTTAGGTTAAGGTGCAGCGTAACTTAGGTTAAGGTGCAGCGTAACTTAGGTTAAGGTGCAGCGTAACTTAGGTTAAGGTGCAGCGTAACTTAGGTTAAGGTGCAGCGTAACTTAGGTTAAGGTGCAGCGTAACTTAGGTTAAGGTGCAGCGTAACTTAGGTTAAGGTGCAGCGTAACTTAGGTTAAGGTGCAGCGTAACTTAGGTTTAGGGGCCAACGTGGGTTAGGTTAGGGGCCAACGTGGGTTAG
>NW_026062011.1:882500-890000 GCF_023897955.1 Schistocerca gregaria | reverse complement strand
TTGTTACACACTCCTTAGCGGATTCCGACTTCCATGGCCACCGTCCTGCTGTCTTAAGCAACCAACGCCTTTCATGGTTTCCCATGAGCGTCGATTCGGGCGCCTTAACTCGGCGTTTGGTTCATCCCACAGCGCCAGTTCTGCTTACCAAAAGTGGCCCACTTGGCACTCCGATCCGAGTCGTTTGCTCGCGGCTTCAGCATATCAAGCAAGCCGGAGATCTCACCCATTTAAAGTTTGAGAATAGGTTGAGGTCGTTTCGGCCCCAAGGCCTCTAATCATTCGCTTTACCGGATGAGACTCGTACGAGCACCAGCTATCCTGAGGGAAACTTCGGAGGGAACCAGCTACTAGATGGTTCGATTAGTCTTTCGCCCCTATACCCAGCTCCGACGATCGATTTGCACGTCAGAATCGCTACGGACCTCCATCAGGGTTTCCCCTGACTTCGTCCTGGCCAGGCATAGTTCACCATCTTTCGGGTCCCAACGTGTACGCTCTAGGTGCGCCTCACCTCGCAATGAGGACGAGACGCCCCGGGAGTGCGGAGGCCGCCGCCCCGTGAAGGGCGGGGAAGCCCCATCCTCCCTCGGCCCGCGCAAGGCGAGACCTTCACTTTCATTACGCCTTTAGGTTTCGTACAGCCCAATGACTCGCGCACATGTTAGACTCCTTGGTCCGTGTTTCAAGACGGGTCGTGAAATTGTCCAAAGCTGAAGCGCCGCTGACGGGAGCGATTATTCCGCCCGAGAGCATCCCGAGCCAACAGCGGCGCGGGTCCGGGGCCGGGCCAGGTAGGTCCGTCATCCGGGAAGAACCGCGCGCGCTTGCCGGGAGCCCGAGCGCCCAAAGGGGCGAATCGACTCCTCCAGATATACCGCCGAGCAGCCAGCCAGGACACCGGGGCTCTGCCCAACAGACGCGAACCGAGGCCCGCGGAAGGACAGGCTGCGCACCCGGGCCGTAGGCCGGCACCCAGCGGGTCGCGACGTCCTACTAGGGGAGAAGTGCGGCCCACCGCACACCGGAACGGCCCCACCCCGCGGCGAGTGGAAAGGCAACCGGACACGACCCCGCCGCGGATTGCTCCGCGCGGGCGGCCGGCCCCATCTGCCGAGGGCGGGGGCCAGTGGCCGGATGGGCGTGAATCTCACCCGTTCGACCTTTCGGACTTCTCACGTTTACCCCAGAACGGTTTCACGTACTTTTGAACTCTCTCTTCAAAGTTCTTTTCAACTTTCCCTCACGGTACTTGTTCGCTATCGGTCTCGTGGTCATATTTAGTCTCAGATGGAGTTTACCACCCACTTGGAGCTGCACTCTCAAGCAACCCGACTCGAAGGAGAGGTCCCGCCGACGCTCGCACCGGCCGCTACGGGCCTGGCACCCTCTACGGGCCGTGGCCTCATTCAAGTTGGACTTGGGCTCGGCGCGAGGCGTCGGGGTAGCGGACCCTCCCGAACACCACATGCCACGACAGGCGGCAGCCTGCGGGGTTCGGTGCTGGACTCTTCCCTGTTCGCTCGCCGCTACTGGGGGAATCCTTGTTAGTTTCTTTTCCTCCGCTTAGTAATATGCTTAAATTCAGCGGGTAGTCTCGCCTGCTCTGAGGTCGTTGTACGAGGTGTCGCACGCCACACCGCCAGCCGGCTGTGCACGCTACCGAGAAAGCACCGGTATGCGAACCGCCAGGCGACGGGCGCGCATCGCACGTTTAAGGAGACGCGGCCGGCCACACAGGCGACCACGACACTCCCAGGCGCCCGAAGCGGGACAAACGCCGCGCGCTTCAGTATACGTAGCCGACCCTCAGCCAGACGTGGCCCGGGAACGGAATCCATGGACCGCAATGTGCGTTCGAAACGTCGATGTTCATGTGTCCTGCAGTTCACATGTCGACGCGCAATTTGCTGCGTTCTTCATCGACCCACGAGCCGAGTGATCCACCGTCCTGGGTGATCTTTATCTTTTCAGTTCTCCACCGTCTCTTTCAAGACAGTTGCAGAGGCGGGACTGAGGCGTTTGACGGCCCCTGTTCCATTACTTTGTGTCCAACGGCCCGACGGCCGATGGGCGTCGTACGGCTCCACACCGGAGCGGACAGGCACTCGGGCGAAAGTCATTCAAAACCGGCGCCAGGCGCCAGGTGCCGCAGGCCAGCCGCTCCAGAGCTTCAGCGCTCGTACCACACAACACCACTTGCGCTAGTTTTGAGAGGCACGCGTGGTTCCGCACGCGGCGCACGGCTACTGCCGTACAGGTAGCGTGTTGCGCGACACGACACGCACATCGAAAGACATGCAGTCTAGTCGGTAATGATCCTTCCGCAGGTTCACCTACGGAAACCTTGTTACGACTTTTACTTCCTCTAAATGATCAAGTTTGGTCATCTTTCCGGTAGCATCGGCAACGACAGAGTCGATGCCGCGTACCAGTCCGAAGACCTCACTAAATCATTCAATCGGTAGTAGCGACGGGCGGTGTGTACAAAGGGCAGGGACGTAATCAACGCGAGCTTATGACTCGCGCTTACTGGGAATTCCTCGTTCATGGGGAACAATTGCAAGCCCCAATCCCTAGCACGAAGGAGGTTCAGCGGGTTACCCCGACCTTTCGGCCTAGGAAGACACGCTGATTCCTTCAGTGTAGCGCGCGTGCGGCCCAGAACATCTAAGGGCATCACAGACCTGTTATTGCTCAATCTCGTGCGGCTAGAAGCCGCCTGTCCCTCTAAGAAGAAAAGTAATCGCTGACAGCACGAAGGATGTCACGCGACTAGTTAGCAGGCTAGAGTCTCGTTCGTTATCGGAATTAACCAGACAAATCGCTCCACCAACTAAGAACGGCCATGCACCACCACCCACCGAATCAAGAAAGAGCTATCAATCTGTCAATCCTTCCGGTGTCCGGGCCTGGTGAGGTTTCCCGTGTTGAGTCAAATTAAGCCGCAGGCTCCACTCCTGGTGGTGCCCTTCCGTCAATTCCTTTAAGTTTCAGCTTTGCAACCATACTTCCCCCGGAACCCAAAAGCTTTGGTTTCCCGGAGGCTGCCCGCCGAGTCATCGGAGGAACTGCGGCGGATCGCTGGCTGGCATCGTTTATGGTTAGAACTAGGGCGGTATCTGATCGCCTTCGAACCTCTAACTTTCGTTCTTGATTAATGAAAACATACTTGGCAAATGCTTTCGCTTCTGTTCGTCTTGCGACGATCCAAGAATTTCACCTCTAACGTCGCAATACGAATGCCCCCGCCTGTCCCTATTAATCATTACCTCGGGTTCCGAAAACCAACAAAATAGAACCGAGGTCCTATTCCATTATTCCATGCACACAGTATTCAGGCGGGCTTGCCTGCTTTAAGCACTCTAATTTGTTCAAAGTAAACGTGCCGGCCCACCGAGACACTCAACTAAGAGCACCCTGGTAGGATTTCAACGGGGTCCGCCTCGGGACGCGCAAGCACGCCTTCGGCTCGCCCCACCGGCAGGACGTCCCACGATACATGCCAGTTAAACACCGACGGGCGGAGAACCAACAGCGTGGGACACAAATCCAACTACGAGCTTTTTAACCGCAACAACTTTAATATACGCTATTGGAGCTGGAATTACCGCGGCTGCTGGCACCAGACTTGCCCTCCAATAGATACTCGTTAAAGGATTTAAAGTGTACTCATTCCGATTACGGGGCCTCGGATGAGTCCCGTATCGTTATTTTTCGTCACTACCTCCCCGTGCCGGGAGTGGGTAATTTGCGCGCCTGCTGCCTTCCTTGGATGTGGTAGCCGTTTCTCAGGCTCCCTCTCCGGAATCGAACCCTGATTCCCCGTTACCCGTTACAACCATGGTAGGCGCAGAACCTACCATCGACAGTTGATAAGGCAGACATTTGAAAGATGCGTCGCCGGTACGAGGACCGTGCGATCAGCCCAAAGTTATTCAGAGTCACCAAGGCAAACGGACCAGACGAGCCAATCCGATTGGTTTTGATCTAATAAAAGCGTCCCTTCCATCTCTGGTCGGGACTCTGTTTGCATGTATTAGCTCTAGAATTACCACAGTTATCCAAGTAACGTGGGTACGATCTAAGGAACCATAACTGATTTAATGAGCCATTCGCGGTTTCACCTTAATGCGGCTTGTACTGAGACATGCATGGCTTAATCTTTGAGACAAGCATATGACTACTGGCAGGATCAACCAGGGAGCTGCGTCAACGAGAGCTGAGCAGCCGGCCGCCCGGGAGTGTGTCCCGAGGGCCCGCGCGAACACGCAAGCGTCCGCTCAATTATTCTGCAAACAGGAGGAGGCTGAGCTCCCCTGCACGATACACCTCGAAACCCTCTCAGGTCCCGGCGGCGCGCAGCGCCGTCCTAAGTACTTGGTCGGGTTCGAGAGAGGCGCAATCGCCCGGAGATAGGCGAG
The DNA here is from genome assembly GCF_023897955.1 of Schistocerca gregaria. Taxonomy (NCBI): domain Eukaryota; kingdom Metazoa; phylum Arthropoda; class Insecta; order Orthoptera; family Acrididae; genus Schistocerca; species Schistocerca gregaria. Next base: position 885,576 of record NW_026062011.1, on the reverse strand, counting down.
TAGACGCTTTCAGTGCGAACACCCGTGCTCCCAACTGAGCTTGCCGCTGCCGACAGAGGCCCGGGAGCGTGCTGTCGTGGCATTGCCGGCGGGAAACAACACGCGCCACCTACGGTGACCGGCAGCTCCAACGCCAGCGCCACAGAAGGGCAAAGCCCCACTTGGGTGCAGAAGCGAACTCTCCCAGCACAGCGCACGCGCCAACACGTCCGCAGAGCTGCGATACAAACCACCTGCGAGAACCGCCGGGGGCGACCGAGCAGCAGACGGCGTCGCGACGCCGAGTGCCGGGCGGCGGCGCATCCTCAACGCACACAGTCCGCAATCGGACCAGCACACTGCAGATGTCCACCGCGCTTCGCACCGGGCTCGGCAGAACCCACTTTGGCCGCCTGGCGCCGCGCGCCGGGTGCGCCGGCGCGTAGCTGGGACGCCAGCCGGGCCCGTCGGCCGGCGCTCCTGCCACTGGGCGCCCCCCACCAGCCGGCTGTAGTGCGTGCGCTCACGCAGCGCGCGGCCAGCACGCCGGGCGGCCCCCCCTCACCGGCCGGGGACTGTCCCACCAAGCCACAGCCTCGTATCGCTTCATACCCACATGGCCAACTCAGGTTCGGGGGCATGGCGGGTACCGCCGAAACAACCGGTTCACAGATGTACCGATCGTCGCTATCACCGATGCACCTGCAGCGCGAACAACCGCTCAACAACTGATTTCCAGTTCATTTGCGGATCTTTGGCAGCAAACGTATACGTCAATCTACATTTGCGAAATCTACGATTCTGGCATGCCTGCATGTTATGTGTCACGACACGCTACATCAGCCCACATACACACTACGGCATGTACACGAGAGAACACGTGGAAGATGGTCCGCGCACGTGTGCAATGTCCCTTGCGCGGTCGACTGTCAACCGGCCTCTGTAGCATGTCGCAGATGTGGAACGCGGTCCACCGTGGTATCATGTTGTGTGGGGCAATACGATTAAATAGGAAAACCCTCGTCGCTACATCAACAGACGGCTCACGCTGATTCCCGGCAGAGGGAGGGGGGCCAACATGCAATACTTTCGTCCGTACCTACCACATGTCTGTACGGCGTAAAACAGTGCAATCTCGCTGTAATGGGGAGACGAGACAAGTAGCATCGTGCACAACATATGGCCCTTATGATTCGCCATTGTAGGGCGCAGCCGGTGTACGGTCAAGCATGTGCCACATTATGTCACTCAGTACGTAACGACGGATGATCAGTGTGGGTTACGCGTACATCAGCGGACAGTCCACACAGGCCGTACCACAACGTACACTGACTGCATCGACAACCGAATGCAACTGAACAGCTGCAAGGCTCATTTCACAAACAAACGCCTGACCGACCAGCTTGGAAGGGCAGGAGGGGAGGGCGATAGTCGTTCTGTAGCGTTACACCCTTCCAGTGGTTAGCGGGACTGTGTAGAAAGTACGCAACACTCGAAAGACATTTACGTGAGGGTACGCACCATGGCATCGAGAAATACACATGACACCAGAGGATCCAAGCAGTGAACTATGTTCAGAGGGTTGCTGTTAGGCAAAGCTACATTCCTGTGACGTTACATGTGACAGTTAAGGTGCAGTGTAAGTTAGGTTAAGGTGCAGTGTAAGTTAGGTTAAGGTGCAGTGTAAGTTAGGTTAAGGTGCAGTGTAAGTTAGGTTAAGGTGCAGTGTAAGTTAGGTTAAGGTGCAGTGTAAGTTAGGTTAAGGTGCAGTGTAAGTTAGGTTAAGGTGCAGTGTAAGTTAGGTTAAGGTGCAGTGTAAGTTAGGTTAAGGTGCAGTGTAAGTTAGGTTAAGGTGCAGTGTAAGTTAGGTTAAGGTGCAGTGTAAGTTAGGTTAAGGTGCAGTGTAAGTTAGGTTAAGGTGCAGTGTAAGTTAGGTTAAGGTGCAGTGTAAGTTAGGTTAAGGTGCAGTGTAACTTAGGTTAAGGTGCAGTGTAACTTAGGTTAAGGTGCAGTGTAACTTAGGTTAAGGTGCAGTGTAACTTAGGTTAAGGTGCAGTGTAACTTAGGTTAAGGTGCAGTGTAACTTAGGTTAAGGTGCAGTGTAACTTAGGTTAAGGTGCAGTGTAACTTAGGTTAAGGTGCAGTGTAACTTAGGTTAAGGTGCAGTGTAACTTAGGTTAAGGTGCAGTGTAACTTAGGTTAAGGTGCAGTGTAACTTAGGTTAAGGTGCAGTGTAACTTAGGTTAAGGTGCAGTGTAACTTAGGTTAAGGTGCAGTGTAACTTAGGTTAAGGTGCAGTGTAACTTAGGTTAAGGTGCAGTGTAACTTAGGTTAAGGTGCAGTGTAACTTAGGTTAAGGTGCAGTGTAACTTAGGTTAAGGTGCAGTGTAACTTAGGTTAAGGTGCAGTGTAACTTAGGTTAAGGTGCAGTGTAACTTAGGTTAAGGTGCAGTGTAACTTAGGTTAAGGTGCAGTGTAACTTAGGTTAAGGTGCAGTGTAACTTAGGTTAAGGTGCAGTGTAACTTAGGTTAAGGTGCAGTGTAACTTAGGTTAAGGTGCAGTGTAACTTAGGTTAAGGTGCAGTGTAACTTAGGTTAAGGTGCAGTGTAACTTAGGTTAAGGTGCAGTGTAACTTAGGTTAAGGTGCAGTGTAACTTAGGTTAAGGTGCAGTGTAACTTAGGTTAAGGTGCAGTGTAACTTAGGTTAAGGTGCAGTGTAACTTAGGTTAAGGTGCAGTGTAACTTAGGTTAAGGTGCAGTGTAACTTAGGTTAAGGTGCAGTGTAACTTAGGTTAAGGTGCAGTGTAACTTAGGTTAAGGTGCAGTGTAACTTAGGTTAAGGTGCAGTGTAAGTTAGGTTAAGGTGCAGTGTAACTTAGGTTAAGGTGCAGTGTAACTTAGGTTAAGGTGCAGTGTAACTTAGGTTAAGGTGCAGTGTAACTTAGGTTAAGGTGCAGTGTAACTTAGGTTAAGGTGCAGTGTAACTTAGGTTAAGGTGCAGTGTAACTTAGGTTAAGGTGCAGTGTAACTTAGGTTAAGGTGCAGTGTAACTTAGGTTAAGGTGCAGTGTAACTTAGGTTAAGGTGCAGTGTAAGT
>NW_026062011.1:870000-875000 GCF_023897955.1 Schistocerca gregaria | reverse complement strand
CGGCCCCTGTTCCATTACTTTGTGTCCAACGGCCCGACGGCCGATGGGCGTCGTACGGCTCCACACCGGAGCGGACAGGCACTCGGGCGAAAGTCATTCAAAACCGGCGCCAGGCGCCAGGTGCCGCAGGCCAGCCGCTCCAGAGCTTCAGCGCTCGTACCACACAACACCACTTGCGCTAGTTTTGAGAGGCACGCGTGGTTCCGCACGCGGCGCACGGCTACTGCCGTACAGGTAGCGTGTTGCGCGACACGACACGCACATCGAAAGACATGCAGTCTAGTCGGTAATGATCCTTCCGCAGGTTCACCTACGGAAACCTAACACGCGATCTAGTGTTCTAAATGATCAAGTTTGGTCATCTTTCCGGTAGCATCGGCAACGACAGAGTCGATGCCGCGTACCAGTCCGAAGACCTCACTAAATCATTCAATCGGTAGTAGCGACGGGCGGTGTGTACAAAGGGCAGGGACGTAATCAACGCGAGCTTATGACTCGCGCTTACTGGGAATTCCTCGTTCATGGGGAACAATTGCAAGCCCCAATCCCTAGCACGAAGGAGGTTCAGCGGGTTACCCCGACCTTTCGGCCTAGGAAGACACGCTGATTCCTTCAGTGTAGCGCGCGTGCGGCCCAGAACATCTAAGGGCATCACAGACCTGTTATTGCTCAATCTCGTGCGGCTAGAAGCCGCCTGTCCCTCTAAGAAGAAAAGTAATCGCTGACAGCACGAAGGATGTCACGCGACTAGTTAGCAGGCTAGAGTCTCGTTCGTTATCGGAATTAACCAGACAAATCGCTCCACCAACTAAGAACGGCCATGCACCACCACCCACCGAATCAAGAAAGAGCTATCAATCTGTCAATCCTTCCGGTGTCCGGGCCTGGTGAGGTTTCCCGTGTTGAGTCAAATTAAGCCGCAGGCTCCACTCCTGGTGGTGCCCTTCCGTCAATTCCTTTAAGTTTCAGCTTTGCAACCATACTTCCCCCGGAACCCAAAAGCTTTGGTTTCCCGGAGGCTGCCCGCCGAGTCATCGGAGGAACTGCGGCGGATCGCTGGCTGGCATCGTTTATGGTTAGAACTAGGGCGGTATCTGATCGCCTTCGAACCTCTAACTTTCGTTCTTGATTAATGAAAACATACTTGGCAAATGCTTTCGCTTCTGTTCGTCTTGCGACGATCCAAGAATTTCACCTCTAACGTCGCAATACGAATGCCCCCGCCTGTCCCTATTAATCATTACCTCGGGTTCCGAAAACCAACAAAATAGAACCGAGGTCCTATTCCATTATTCCATGCACACAGTATTCAGGCGGGCTTGCCTGCTTTAAGCACTCTAATTTGTTCAAAGTAAACGTGCCGGCCCACCGAGACACTCAACTAAGAGCACCCTGGTAGGATTTCAACGGGGTCCGCCTCGGGACGCGCAAGCACGCCTTCGGCTCGCCCCACCGGCAGGACGTCCCACGATACATGCCAGTTAAACACCGACGGGCGGTGAACCAACAGCGTGGGACACAAATCCAACTACGAGCTTTTTAACCGCAACAACTTTAATATACGCTATTGGAGCTGGAATTACCGCGGCTGCTGGCACCAGACTTGCCCTCCAATAGATACTCGTTAAAGGATTTAAAGTGTACTCATTCCGATTACGGGGCCTCGGATGAGTCCCGTATCGTTATTTTTCGTCACTACCTCCCCGTGCCGGGAGTGGGTAATTTGCGCGCCTGCTGCCTTCCTTGGATGTGGTAGCCGTTTCTCAGGCTCCCTCTCCAGAATCGAACCCTGATTCCCCGTTACCCGTTACAACCATGGTAGGCGCAGAACCTACCATCGACAGTTGATAAGGCAGACATTTGAAAGATGCGTCGCCGGTACGAGGACCGTGCGATCAGCCCAAAGTTATTCAGAGTCACCAAGGCAAACGGACCAGACGAGCCAATCCGATTGGTTTTGATCTAATAAAAGCGTCCCTTCCATCTCTGGTCGGGACTCTGTTTGCATGTATTAGCTCTAGAATTACCACAGTTATCCAAGTAACGTGGGTACGATCTAAGGAACCATAACTGATTTAATGAGCCATTCGCGGTTTCACCTTAATGCGGCTTGTACTGAGACATGCATGGCTTAATCTTTGAGACAAGCATATGACTACTGGCAGGATCAACCAGGGAGCTGCGTCAACGAGAGCTGAGCAGCCGGCCGCCCGGGAGTGTGTCCCGAGGGCCCGCGCGAACACGCAAGCGTCCGCTCAATTATTCTGCAAACAGGAGGAGGCTGAGCTCCCCTGCACGATACACCTCGAAACCCTCTCAGGTCCCGGCGGCGCGCAGCGCCGTCCTAAGTACTTGGTCGGGTTCGAGAGAGGCGCAATCGCCCGGAGATAGGCGAGTAGACGCTTTCAGTGCGAACACCCGTGCTCCCAACTGAGCTTGCCGCTGCCGACAGAGGCCCGGGAGCGTGCTGTCGTGGCATTGCCGGCGGGAAACAACACGCGCCACCTACGGTGACCGGCAGCTCCAACGCCAGCGCCACAGAAGGGCAAAGCCCCACTTGGGTGCAGAAGCGAACTCTCCCAGCACAGCGCACGCGCCAACACGTCCGCAGAGCTGCGATACAAACCACCTGCGAGAACCGCTGGGGGCGACCGAGCAGCAGACGGCGTCGCGACGCCGAGTGCCGGGCGGCGGCGCATCCTCAACGCACACAGTCCGCAATCGGACCAGCACACTGCAGATGTCCACCGCGCTTCGCACCGGGCTCGGCAGAACCCACTTTGGCCGCCTGGCGCCGCGCGCCGGGTGCGCCGGCGCGTAGCTGGGACGCCAGCCGGGCCCGTCGGCCGGCGCTCCTGCCACTGGGCGCCCCCCACCAGCCGGCTGTAGTGCGTGCGCTCACGCAGCGCGCGGCCAGCACGCCGCGCGGCCCCCCCTCACCGGCCGGGGACTGTCCCACCAAGCCACAGCCTCGTATCGCTTCATACCCACATGGCCAACTCAGGTTCGGGGGCATGGCGGGTACCGCCGAAACAACCGGTTCACAGATGTACCGATCGTCGCTATCACCGATGCACCTGCAGCGCGAACAACCGCTCAACAACTGATTTCCAGTTCATTTGCGGATCTTTGGCAGCAAACGTATACGTCAATCAACATTTGCGAAATCTACGATTCTGGCATGCCTGCATGTTATGTGTCACGACACGCTACATCAGCCCATATACACACTACGGCACGTACACGAGAGAACACGTGGAAGATGGTCCGCGCACGTGTGCAATGTCCCTTGCGCGGTCGACTGTCAACCGGCCTCTGTAGCATGTCGCAGATGTGGAACGCGGTCCACCGTGGTATCATGTTGTGTGGGGCAATACGATTAAATAGGAAAACCCTCGTCGCTACATCAACAGACGGCTCACGCTGATTCCCGGCAGAGGGAGGGGGGGGGGGCCAACATGCAATACTTTCGTCCGTACCTACCACATGTCTCTACGGCGTACAACAGTGCAATCTCGCTGTAATGGGGAGACGAGACAAGTAGCATCGTGCACAACATATGGCCCTTATGATTCGCCATTGTAGGGCGCAGCCGGTGTACGGTCAAGCATGTGCCACATTATGTCACTCAGTACGTAACGACGGATGATCAGTGTGGGTTACGCGTACATCAGCGGACAGTCCACACAGGCCGTACCACAACGTACACTGACTGCATCGACAACCAAATGCAACTGAACAGCTGCAAGGCTCATTTCACAAACAAACGCCTGACCGACCAGCTTGGAAGGGCAGGAGGGGAGGGCGATATTCGTTCTGTAGCGTTACACCCTTCCAGTGGTTAGCGGGACTGTGTAGAAAGTACGCAACACTCGAAAGACATTTACGTGAGGGTACGCACCATGGCATCGAGAAATACACATGACACCAGAGGATCCAAGCAGTGAACTATGTTCAGAGGGTTGCTGTTAGGCAAAGCTACATTCCTGTGACGTTACATGTGACAGTTAAGGTGCAGTGTAAGTTAGGTTAAGGTGCAGTGTAAGTTAGGTTAAGGTGCAGTGTAAGTTAGGTTAAGGTGCAGTGTAAGTTAGGTTAAGGTGCAGTGTAAGTTAGGTTAAGGTGCAGTGTAACTTAGGTTAAGGTGCAGTGTAACTTAGGTTAAGGTGCAGTGTAACTTAGGTTAAGGTGCAGTGTAACTTAGGTTAAGGTGCAGTGTAACTTAGGTTAAGGTGCAGTGTAACTTAGGTTAAGGTGCAGTGTAAGTTAGGTTAAGGTGCAGTGTAAGTTAGGTTAAGGTGCAGTGTAACTTAGGTTAAGGTGCAGTGTAACTTAGGTTAAGGTGCAGTGTAAGTTAGGTTAAGGTGCAGTGTAAGTTAGGTTAAGGTGCAGTGTAACTTAGGTTAAGGTGCAGTGTAAGTTAGGTTAAGGTGCAGTGTAACTTAGGTTAAGGTGCAGTGTAACTTAGGTTAAGGTGCAGTGTAACTTAGGTTAAGGTGCAGTGTAAGTTAGGTTAAGGTGCAGTGTAACTTAGGTTAAGGTGCAGTGTAACTTAGGTTAAGGTGCAGTGTAACTTAGGTTAAGGTGCAGCGTAACTTAGGTTAAGGTGCAGCGTAACTTAGGTTAAGGTGCAGCGTAACTTAGGTTAAGGTGCAGCGTAACTTAGGTTAAGGTGCAGCGTAACTTAGGTTAAGGTGCAGCGTAACTTAGGTTAAGGTGCAGCGTAACTTAGGTTAAGGTGCAGCGTAACTTAGGTTAAGGTGCAGCGTAACTTAGGTTAAGGTGCAGCGTAACTTAGGTTAAGGTGCAGCGTAACTTAGGTTAAGGTGCAGCGTAACTTAGGTTAGGGGCCAACGTGGGTTAGGTTAGGGGCCAACGTGGGTTAGGTTAGGGGCCAACGTGGGTTAGGTTAGGGGCCAACGTGGGTTAGGTTAGGGGCCAACGTGGGTTAGGTTAGGGGCCAACGTGGGTTAGGTTAAGGGCCAACGTGGGTTAGGTTA
>NW_026062011.1:857500-862500 GCF_023897955.1 Schistocerca gregaria | reverse complement strand
CCGTGTTGAGTCAAATTAAGCCGCAGGCTCCACTCCTGGTGGTGCCCTTCCGTCAATTCCTTTAAGTTTCAGCTTTGCAACCATACTTCCCCCGGAACCCAAAAGCTTTGGTTTCCCGGAGGCTGCCCGCCGAGTCATCGGAGGAACTGCGGCGGATCGCTGGCTGGCATCGTTTATGGTTAGAACTAGGGCGGTATCTGATCGCCTTCGAACCTCTAACTTTCGTTCTTGATTAATGAAAACATACTTGGCAAATGCTTTCGCTTCTGTTCGTCTTGCGACGATCCAAGAATTTCACCTCTAACGTCGCAATACGAATGCCCCCGCCTGTCCCTATTAATCATTACCTCGGGTTCCGAAAACCAACAAAATAGAACCGAGGTCCTATTCCATTATTCCATGCACACAGTATTCAGGCGGGCTTGCCTGCTTTAAGCACTCTAATTTGTTCAAAGTAAACGTGCCGGCCCACCGAGACACTCAACTAAGAGCACCCTGGTAGGATTTCAACGGGGTCCGCCTCGGGACGCGCAAGCACGCCTTCGGCTCGCCCCACCGGCAGGACGTCCCACGATACATGCCAGTTAAACACCGACGGGCGGTGAACCAACAGCGTGGGACACAAATCCAACTACGAGCTTTTTAACCGCAACAACTTTAATATACGCTATTGGAGCTGGAATTACCGCGGCTGCTGGCACCAGACTTGCCCTCCAATAGATACTCGTTAAAGGATTTAAAGTGTACTCATTCCGATTACGGGGCCTCGGATGAGTCCCGTATCGTTATTTTTCGTCACTACCTCCCCGTGCCGGGAGTGGGTAATTTGCGCGCCTGCTGCCTTCCTTGGATGTGGTAGCCGTTTCTCAGGCTCCCTCTCCGGAATCGAACCCTGATTCCCCGTTACCCGTTACAACCATGGTAGGCGCAGAACCTACCATCGACAGTTGATAAGGCAGACATTTGAAAGATGCGTCGCCGGTACGAGGACCGTGCGATCAGCCCAAAGTTATTCAGAGTCACCAAGGCAAACGGACCAGACGAGCCAATCCGATTGGTTTTGATCTAATAAAAGCGTCCCTTCCATCTCTGGTCGGGACTCTGTTTGCATGTATTAGCTCTAGAATTACCACAGTTATCCAAGTAACGTGGGTACGATCTAAGGAACCATAACTGATTTAATGAGCCATTCGCGGTTTCACCTTAATGCGGCTTGTACTGAGACATGCATGGCTTAATCTTTGAGACAAGCATATGACTACTGGCAGGATCAACCAGGGAGCTGCGTCAACGAGAGCTGAGCAGCCGGCCGCCCGGGAGTGTGTCCCGAGGGCCCGCGCGAACACGCAAGCGTCCGCTCAATTATTCTGCAAACAGGAGGAGGCTGAGCTCCCCTGCACGATACACCTCGAAACCCTCTCAGGTCCCGGCGGCGCGCAGCGCCGTCCTAAGTACTTGGTCGGGTTCGAGAGAGGCGCAATCGCCCGGAGATAGGCGAGTAGACGCTTTCAGTGCGAACACCCGTGCTCCCAACTGAGCTTGCCGCTGCCGACAGAGGCCCGGGAGCGTGCTGTCGTGGCATTGCCGGCGGGAAACAACACGCGCCACCTACGGTGACCGGCAGCTCCAACGCCAGCGCCACAGAAGGGCAAAGCCCCACTTGGGTGCAGAAGCGAACTCTCCCAGCACAGCGCACGCGCCAACACGTCCGCAGAGCTGCGATACAAACCACCTGCGAGAACCGCTGGGGGCGACCGAGCAGCAGACGGCGTCGCGACGCCGAGTGCCGGGCGGCGGCGCATCCTCAACGCACACAGTCCGCAATCGGACCAGCACACTGCAGATGTCCACCGCGCTTCGCACCGGGCTCGGCAGAACCCACTTTGGCCGCCTGGCGCCGCGCGCCGGGTGCGCCGGCGCGTAGCTGGGACGCCAGCCGGGCCCGTCGGCCGGCGCTCCTGCCACTGGGCGCCCCCCACCAGCCGGCTGTAGTGCGTGCGCTCACGCAGCGCGCGGCCAGCACGCCGCGCGGCCCCCCCTCACCGGCCGGGGACTGTCCCACCAAGCCACAGCCTCGTATCGCTTCATACCCACATGGCCAACTCAGGTTCGGGGGCATGGCGGGTACCGCCGAAACAACCGGTTCACAGATGTACCGATCGTCGCTATCACCGATGCACCTGCAGCGCGAACAACCGCTCAACAACTGATTTCCAGTTCATTTGCGGATCTTTGGCAGCAAACGTATACGTCAATCAACATTTGCGAAATCTACGATTCTGGCATGCCTGCATGTTATGTGTCACGACACGCTACATCAGCCCATATACACACTACGGCACGTACACGAGAGAACACGTGGAAGATGGTCCGCGCACGTGTGCAATGTCCCTTGCGCGGTCGACTGTCAACCGGCCTCTGTAGCATGTCGCAGATGTGGAACGCGGTCCACCGTGGTATCATGTTGTGTGGGGCAATACGATTAAATAGGAAAACCCTCGTCGCTACATCAACAGACGGCTCACGCTGATTCCCGGCAGAGGGAGGGGGGGGGGGGCCAACATGCAATACTTTCGTCCGTACCTACCACATGTCTCTACGGCGTACAACAGTGCAATCTCGCTGTAATGGGGAGACGAGACAAGTAGCATCGTGCACAACATATGGCCCTTATGATTCGCCATTGTAGGGCGCAGCCGGTGTACGGTCAAGCATGTGCCACATTATGTCACTCAGTACGTAACGACGGATGATCAGTGTGGGTTACGCGTACATCAGCGGACAGTCCACACAGGCCGTACCACAACGTACACTGACTGCATCGACAACCAAATGCAACTGAACAGCTGCAAGGCTCATTTCACAAACAAACGCCTGACCGACCAGCTTGGAAGGGCAGGAGGGGAGGGCGATATTCGTTCTGTAGCGTTACACCCTTCCAGTGGTTAGCGGGACTGTGTAGAAAGTACGCAACACTCGAAAGACATTTACGTGAGGGTACGCACCATGGCATCGAGAAATACACATGACACCAGAGGATCCAAGCAGTGAACTATGTTCAGAGGGTTGCTGTTAGGCAAAGCTACATTCCTGTGACGTTACATGTGACAGTTAAGGTGCAGTGTAAGTTAGGTTAAGGTGCAGTGTAAGTTAGGTTAAGGTGCAGTGTAAGTTAGGTTAAGGTGCAGTGTAAGTTAGGTTAAGGTGCAGTGTAAGTTAGGTTAAGGTGCAGTGTAAGTTAGGTTAAGGTGCAGTGTAACTTAGGTTAAGGTGCAGTGTAAGTTAGGTTAAGGTGCAGTGTAACTTAGGTTAAGGTGCAGTGTAACTTAGGTTAAGGTGCAGTGTAACTTAGGTTAAGGTGCAGTGTAACTTAGGTTAAGGTGCAGTGTAACTTAGGTTAAGGTGCAGCGTAACTTAGGTTAAGGTGCAGCGTAACTTAGGTTAAGGTGCAGCGTAACTTAGGTTAAGGTGCAGCGTAACTTAGGTTAAGGTGCAGCGTAACTTAGGTTAAGGTGCAGCGTAACTTAGGTTAAGGTGCAGCGTAACTTAGGTTAAGGTGCAGCGTAACTTAGGTTAAGGTGCAGCGTAACTTAGGTTAAGGTGCAGCGTAACTTAGGTTAAGGTGCAGCGTAACTTAGGTTAAGGTGCAGCGTAACTTAGGTTAAGGTGCAGCGTAACTTAGGTTAGGGGCCAACGTGGGTTAGGTTAGGGGCCAACGTGGGTTAGGTTAGGGGCCAACGTGGGTTAGGTTAGGGGCCAACGTGGGTTAGGTTAGGGGCCAACGTGGGTTAGGTTAGGGGCCAACGTGGGTTAGGTTAAGGGCCAACGTGGGTTAGGTTAAGGGCCAACGTGGGTTAGGTTAAGGGCCAACGTGGGTTAGGTTAAGGGCCAACGTGGGTTAGGTTAAGGGCCAACGTGGGTTAGGTTAAGGGCCAACGTGGGTTAGGTTAAGGGCCAACGTGGGTTAGGTTAAGGGCCAACGTGGGTTAGGTTAAGGGCCAACGTGGGTTAGGTTAAGGGCCAACGTGGGTAAGGTTGCCAGAGATGTGTCAAATCAGGATGTACGTTTGGCTGGTGTCAGGTGGTGGGTTGGTTCGATGTCTTTACCAGGGGTGTGGCCAAAGGGTATTTTATTACTTGTACCTTTTGTGTTGTGGCGTGGCGTTGCGTCTTGTGTTGATACTGGGTGGACCACTGTGGGTGTTGCTGGCTGATTTGAGCTGCGTTGTTTGCGGGTGATGTGAGACATTGTGTCTTATTAGTGGACGTCACGTTCCTCTTGTCGTTCTTTGGATAGTGTCCTGTGGCAGCGAGGATAAAATGGATGTTGTTGAACGCTAGTGCTTTGGTGCTTTCGCTTTGTTACACACGGAGTGGACTGTGAGATAGGGTGACTGGGTCGAGTGCGGTTCACACTGTCCTCCCCAGTTTACAGTATGTATCATCTATGTATGTGGTCCTGCATCATTTACTAAGGAGGGACGTCAGACGACTGAAATATTAGTTATGTACTGATGTAAAGCAGAATGCTTACCTTCCACCAGTGGGCGAGTATCGACTCTGCCCCAGCGTTGCCACGCAGGAAGCGGTGTCGGAAACACTACCCGCACACCGTCACCACTGTGCGGGGGCACGGACCCTCTATATCCTCAGCGGCGCACTCTTTGCCACCGGGCGTCACGTCTCGCGGCCCGCCGTCCAGAGCATGTATTGGGACAGCGGGACTTTGGCTTTTGGGAGATAACTCTTCATGAAGTGGAAGATATAGGGGTGGACTGCAATGTACGATTGCGGGAAAAGTCCGCCGTACATCCGCTCCAGTTGCGAGTCGGGCGGTGGGGGTGGCGCATTCACAGGTGCGGCTGGAGTGACTGTCGGTCCACCACTTTTGACTCGATTTGCGTCACCTGCGGTGAACAGGGGGTGCAGCAGGCGTTTTACTCTGGGTCGTCAAGCGGGCGCTGTAGGCGACATCGACATCATAGTCGGCCGGCCGTCTC
>NW_026062011.1:847500-850000 GCF_023897955.1 Schistocerca gregaria | reverse complement strand
CGATCTAAGGAACCATAACTGATTTAATGAGCCATTCGCGGTTTCACCTTAATGCGGCTTGTACTGAGACATGCATGGCTTAATCTTTGAGACAAGCATATGACTACTGGCAGGATCAACCAGGGAGCTGCGTCAACGAGAGCTGAGCAGCCGGCCGCCCGGGAGTGTGTCCCGAGGGCCCGCGCGAACACGCAAGCGTCCGCTCAATTATTCTGCAAACAGGAGGAGGCTGAGCTCCCCTGCACGATACACCTCGAAACCCTCTCAGGTCCCGGCGGCGCGCAGCGCCGTCCTAAGTACTTGGTCGGGTTCGAGAGAGGCGCAATCGCCCGGAGATAGGCGAGTAGACGCTTTCAGTGCGAACACCCGTGCTCCCAACTGAGCTTGCCGCTGCCGACAGAGGCCCGGGAGCGTGCTGTCGTGGCATTGCCGGCGGGAAACAACACGCGCCACCTACGGTGACCGGCAGCTCCAACGCCAGCGCCACAGAAGGGCAAAGCCCCACTTGGGTGCAGAAGCGAACTCTCCCAGCACAGCGCACGCGCCAACACGTCCGCAGAGCTGCGATACAAACCACCTGCGAGAACCGCTGGGGGCGACCGAGCAGCAGACGGCGTCGCGACGCCGAGTGCCGGGCGGCGGCGCATCCTCAACGCACACAGTCCGCAATCGGACCAGCACACTGCAGATGTCCACCGCGCTTCGCACCGGGCTCGGCAGAACCCACTTTGGCCGCCTGGCGCCGCGCGCCGGGTGCGCCGGCGCGTAGCTGGGACGCCAGCCGGGCCCGTCGGCCGGCGCTCCTGCCACTGGGCGCCCCCCACCAGCCGGCTGTAGTGCGTGCGCTCACGCAGCGCGCGGCCAGCACGCCGCGCGGCCCCCCCTCACCGGCCGGGGACTGTCCCACCAAGCCACAGCCTCGTATCGCTTCATACCCACATGGCCAACTCAGGTTCGGGGGCATGGCGGGTACCGCCGAAACAACCGGTTCACAGATGTACCGATCGTCGCTATCACCGATGCACCTGCAGCGCGAACAACCGCTCAACAACTGATTTCCAGTTCATTTGCGGATCTTTGGCAGCAAACGTATACGTCAATCAACATTTGCGAAATCTACGATTCTGGCATGCCTGCATGTTATGTGTCACGACACGCTACATCAGCCCATATACACACTACGGCACGTACACGAGAGAACACGTGGAAGATGGTCCGCGCACGTGTGCAATGTCCCTTGCGCGGTCGACTGTCAACCGGCCTCTGTAGCATGTCGCAGATGTGGAACGCGGTCCACCGTGGTATCATGTTGTGTGGGGCAATACGATTAAATAGGAAAACCCTCGTCGCTACATCAACAGACGGCTCACGCTGATTCCCGGCAGAGGGAGGGGGGGGGGCCAACATGCAATACTTTCGTCCGTACCTACCACATGTCTCTACGGCGTACAACAGTGCAATCTCGCTGTAATGGGGAGACGAGACAAGTAGCATCGTGCACAACATATGGCCCTTATGATTCGCCATTGTAGGGCGCAGCCGGTGTACGGTCAAGCATGTGCCACATTATGTCACTCAGTACGTAACGACGGATGATCAGTGTGGGTTACGCGTACATCAGCGGACAGTCCACACAGGCCGTACCACAACGTACACTGAATGCATCGACAACCAAATGCAACTGAACAGCTGCAAGGCTCATTTCACAAACAAACGCCTGACCGACCAGCTTGGAAGGGCAGGAGGGGAGGGCGATATTCTTCCAGTGGTTAGCGGGACTGTGTAGAAAGTACGCAACACTCGAAAGACATTTACGTGAGGGTACGCACCATGGCATCGAGAAATACACATGACACCAGAGGATCCAAGCAGTGAACTATGTTCAGAGGGTTGCTGTTAGGCAAAGCTACATTCCTGTGACGTTACATGTGACAGTTAAGGTGCAGTGTAAGTTAGGTTAAGGTGCAGTGTAAGTTAGGTTAAGGTGCAGTGTAAGTTAGGTTAAGGTGCAGTGTAAGTTAGGTTAAGGTGCAGTGTAAGTTAGGTTAAGGTGCAGTGTAAGTTAGGTTAAGGTGCAGTGTAAGTTAGGTTAAGGTGCAGTGTAAGTTAGGTTAAGGTGCAGTGTAACTTAGGTTAAGGTGCAGTGTAACTTAGGTTAAGGTGCAGTGTAACTTAGGTTAAGGTGCAGTGTAACTTAGGTTAAGGTGCAGTGTAACTTAGGTTAAGGTGCAGTGTAACTTAGGTTAAGGTGCAGTGTAAGTTAGGTTAAGGTGCAGTGTAAGTTAGGTTAAGGTGCAGTGTAACTTAGGTTAAGGTGCAGTGTAACTTAGGTTAAGGTGCAGTGTAAGTTAGGTTAAGGTGCAGTGTAAGTTAGGTTAAGGTGCAGTGTAACTTAGGTTAAGGTGCAGTGTAAGTTAGGTTAAGGTGCAGTGTAACTTAGGTTAAGGTGCAGTGTAACTTAGGTTAAGGTGCAGTGTAACTTAGGTTAAGGTGCAGTGTA
>NW_026062011.1:835000-837500 GCF_023897955.1 Schistocerca gregaria | reverse complement strand
TTACAACCATGGTAGGCGCAGAACCTACCATCGACAGTTGATAAGGCAGACATTTGAAAGATGCGTCGCCGGTACGAGGACCGTGCGATCAGCCCAAAGTTATTCAGAGTCACCAAGGCAAACGGACCAGACGAGCCAATCCGATTGGTTTTGATCTAATAAAAGCGTCCCTTCCATCTCTGGTCGGGACTCTGTTTGCATGTATTAGCTCTAGAATTACCACAGTTATCCAAGTAACGTGGGTACGATCTAAGGAACCATAACTGATTTAATGAGCCATTCGCGGTTTCACCTTAATGCGGCTTGTACTGAGACATGCATGGCTTAATCTTTGAGACAAGCATATGACTACTGGCAGGATCAACCAGGGAGCTGCGTCAACGAGAGCTGAGCAGCCGGCCGCCCGGGAGTGTGTCCCGAGGGCCCGCGCGAACACGCAAGCGTCCGCTCAATTATTCTGCAAACAGGAGGAGGCTGAGCTCCCCTGCACGATACACCTCGAAACCCTCTCAGGTCCCGGCGGCGCGCAGCGCCGTCCTAAGTACTTATAGGGTTCGAGAGAGGCGCAATCGCCCGGAGATAGGCGAGTAGACGCTTTCAGTGCGAACACCCGTGCTCCCAACTGAGCTTGCCGCTGCCGACAGAGGCCCGGGAGCGTGCTGTCGTGGCATTGCCGGCGGGAAACAACACGCGCCACCTACGGTGACCGGCAGCTCCAACGCCAGCGCCACAGAAGGGCAAAGCCCCACTTGGGTGCAGAAGCGAACTCTCCCAGCACAGCGCACGCGCCAACACGTCCGCAGAGCTGCGATACAAACCACCTGCGAGAACCGCTGGGGGCGACCGAGCAGCAGACGGCGTCGCGACGCCGAGTGCCGGGCGGCGGCGCATCCTCAACGCACACAGTCCGCAATCGGACCAGCACACTGCAGATGTCCACCGCGCTTCGCACCGGGCTCGGCAGAACCCACTTTGGCCGCCTGGCGCCGCGCGCCGGGTGCGCCGGCGCGTAGCTGGGACGCCAGCCGGGCCCGTCGGCCGGCGCTCCTGCCACTGGGCGCCCCCCACCAGCCGGCTGTAGTGCGTGCGCTCACGCAGCGCGCGGCCAGCACGCCGCGCGGCCCCCCCTCACCGGCCGGGGACTGTCCCACCAAGCCACAGCCTCGTATCGCTTCATACCCACATGGCCAACTCAGGTTCGGGGGCATGGCGGGTACCGCCGAAACAACCGGTTCACAGATGTACCGATCGTCGCTATCACCGATGCACCTGCAGCGCGAACAACCGCTCAACAACTGATTTCCAGTTCATTTGCGGATCTTTGGCAGCAAACGTATACGTCAATCAACATTTGCGAAATCTACGATTCTGGCATGCCTGCATGTTATGTGTCACGACACGCTACATCAGCCCATATACACACTACGGCACGTACACGAGAGAACACGTGGAAGATGGTCCGCGCACGTGTGCAATGTCCCTTGCGCGGTCGACTGTCAACCGGCCTCTGTAACATGTCGCAGATGTGGAACGCGGTCCACCGTGGTATCATGTTGTGTGGGGCAATACGATTAAATAGGAAAACCCTCGTCGCTACATCAACAGACGGCTCACGCTGATTCCCGGCAGAGGGAGGGGGGGGGGGGCCAACATGCAATACTTTCGTCCGTACCTACCACATGTCTCTACGGCGTACAACAGTGCAATCTCGCTGTAATGGGGAGACGAGACAAGTAGCATCGTGCACAACATATGGCCCTTATGATTCGCCATTGTAGGGCGCAGCCGGTGTACGGTCAAGCATGTGCCACATTATGTCACTCAGTACGTAACGACGGATGATCAGTGTGGGTTACGCGTACATCAGCGGACAGTCCACACAGGCCGTACCACAACGTACACTGACTGCATCGACAACCAAATGCAACTGAACAGCTGCAAGGCTCATTTCACAAACAAACGCCTGACCGACCAGCTTGGAAGGGCAGGAGGGGAGGGCGATATTCGTTCTGTAGCGTTACACCCTTCCAGTGGTTAGCGGGACTGTGTAGAAAGTACGCAACACTCGAAAGACATTTACGTGAGGGTACGCACCATGGCATCGAGAAATACACATGACACCAGAGGATCCAAGCAGTGAACTATGTTCAGAGGGTTGCTGTTAGGCAAAGCTACATTCCTGTGACGTTACATGTGACAGTTAAGGTGCAGTGTAAGTTAGGTTAAGGTGCAGTGTAAGTTAGGTTAAGGTGCAGTGTAAGTTAGGTTAAGGTGCAGTGTAAGTTAGGTTAAGGTGCAGTGTAAGTTAGGTTAAGGTGCAGTGTAACTTAGGTTAAGGTGCAGTGTAACTTAGGTTAAGGTGCAGTGTAACTTAGGTTAAGGTGCAGTGTAACTTAGGTTAAGGTGCAGTGTAACTTAGGTTAAGGTGCAGTGTAAGTTAGGTTAAGGTGCAGTGTAAGTTAGGTTAAGGTGCAGTGTAACTTAGGTTAAGGTGCAGTGT
>NW_026062011.1:822500-825000 GCF_023897955.1 Schistocerca gregaria | reverse complement strand
GAACCCACTTTGGCCGCCTGGCGCCGCGCGCCGGGTGCGCCGGCGCGTAGCTGGGACGCCAGCCGGGCCCGTCGGCCGGCGCTCCTGCCACTGGGCGCCCCCCACCAGCCGGCTGTAGTGCGTGCGCTCACGCAGCGCGCGGCCAGCACGCCGCGCGGCCCCCCCTCACCGGCCGGGGACTGTCCCACCAAGCCACAGCCTCGTATCGCTTCATACCCACATGGCCAACTCAGGTTCGGGGGCATGGCGGGTACCGCCGAAACAACCGGTTCACAGATGTACCGATCGTCGCTATCACCGATGCACCTGCAGCGCGAACAACCGCTCAACAACTGATTTCCAGTTCATTTGCGGATCTTTGGCAGCAAACGTATACGTCAATCAACATTTGCGAAATCTACGATTCTGGCATGCCTGCATGTTATGTGTCACGACACGCTACATCAGCCCATATACACACTACGGCACGTACACGAGAGAACACGTGGAAGATGGTCCGCGCACGTGTGCAATGTCCCTTGCGCGGTCGACTGTCAACCGGCCTCTGTAGCATGTCGCAGATGTGGAACGCGGTCCACCGTGGTATCATGTTGTGTGGGGCAATACGATTAAATAGGAAAACCCTCGTCGCTACATCAACAGACGGCTCACGCTGATTCCCGGCAGAGGGAGGGGGGGGGGGCCAACATGCAATACTTTCGTCCGTACCTACCACATGTCTCTACGGCGTACAACAGTGCAATCTCGCTGTAATGGGGAGACGAGACAAGTAGCATCGTGCACAACATATGGCCCTTATGATTCGCCATTGTAGGGCGCAGCCGGTGTACGGTCAAGCATGTGCCACATTATGTCACTCAGTACGTAACGACGGATGATCAGTGTGGGTTACGCGTACATCAGCGGACAGTCCACACAGGCCGTACCACAACGTACACTGACTGCATCGACAACCAAATGCAACTGAACAGCTGCAAGGCTCATTTCACAAACAAACGCCTGACCGACCAGCTTGGAAGGGCAGGAGGGGAGGGCGATATTCGTTCTGTAGCGTTACACCCTTCCAGTGGTTAGCGGGACTGTGTAGAAAGTACGCAACACTCGAAAGACATTTACGTGAGGGTACGCACCATGGCATCGAGAAATACACATGACACCAGAGGATCCAAGCAGTGAACTATGTTCAGAGGGTTGCTGTTAGGCAAAGCTACATTCCTGTGACGTTACATGTGACAGTTAAGGTGCAGTGTAAGTTAGGTTAAGGTGCAGTGTAAGTTAGGTTAAGGTGCAGTGTAAGTTAGGTTAAGGTGCAGTGTAAGTTAGGTTAAGGTGCAGTGTAAGTTAGGTTAAGGTGCAGTGTAAGTTAGGTTAAGGTGCAGTGTAAGTTAGGTTAAGGTGCAGTGTAACTTAGGTTAAGGTGCAGTGTAACTTAGGTTAAGGTGCAGTGTAACTTAGGTTAAGGTGCAGTGTAACTTAGGTTAAGGTGCAGTGTAACTTAGGTTAAGGTGCAGTGTAACTTAGGTTAAGGTGCAGTGTAAGTTAGGTTAAGGTGCAGTGTAACTTAGGTTAAGGTGCAGTGTAACTTAGGTTAAGGTGCAGCGTAACTTAGGTTAAGGTGCAGCGTAACTTAGGTTAAGGTGCAGCGTAACTTAGGTTAAGGTGCAGCGTAACTTAGGTTAAGGTGCAGCGTAACTTAGGTTAAGGTGCAGCGTAACTTAGGTTAAGGTGCAGCGTAACTTAGGTTAAGGTGCAGCCTAACTTAGGTTAAGGTGCAGCGTAACTTAGGTTAAGGTGCAGCGTAACTTAGGTTAGGGGCCAACGTGGGTTAGGTTAGGGGCCAACGTGGGTTAGGTTAGGGGCCAACGTGGGTTAGGTTAGGGGCCAACGTGGGTTAGGTTAGGGGCCAACGTGGGTTAGGTTAGGGGCCAACGTGGGTTAGGTTAGGGGCCAACGTGGGTTAGGTTAGGGGCCAACGTGGGTTAGGTTAGGGGCCAACGTGGGTTAGGTTAGGGGCCAACGTGGGTTAGGTTAGGGGCCAACGTGGGTTAGGTTAAGGGCCAACGTGGGTTAGGTTAAGGGCCAACGTGGGTTAGGTTAAGGGCCAACGTGGGTTAGGTTAAGGGCCAACGTGGGTTAGGTTAAGGGCCAACGTGGGTTAGGTTAAGGCCCAACGTGGGTTAGGTTAAGGGCCAACGTGGGTTAGGTTAAGGGCCAACGTGGGTTAGGTTAAGGGCCAACGTGGGTTAGGTTAAGGGCCAACGTGGGTTAGGTTAAGGGCCAACGTGGGTAAGGTTGCCAGAGATGTGTCAAATCAGGATGTACGTTTGGCTGGTGTCAGGTGGTGGGTTGGTTCGATGTCTTTACCAGGGGTGTGGCCAAAGGGTATTTTATTACTTGTACCTTTTGTGTTGTGGCGTGGCGTTGCGTCTTGTGTTGATACTGGGTGGACCACTGTGGGTGTTGCTGGCTGATTTGAGCTGCGTTGTTTGCGGGTGATGTG
>NW_026062011.1:797500-802500 GCF_023897955.1 Schistocerca gregaria | reverse complement strand
GGGCCCGCGCGAACACGCAAGCGTCCGCTCAATTATTCTGCAAACAGGAGGAGGCTGAGCTCCCCTGCACGATACACCTCGAAACCCTCTCAGGTCCCGGCGGCGCGCAGCGCCGTCCTAAGTACTTGGTCGGGTTCGAGAGAGGCGCAATCGCCCGGAGATAGGCGAGTAGACGCTTTCAGTGCGAACACCCGTGCTCCCAACTGAGCTTGCCGCTGCCGACAGAGGCCCGGGAGCGTGCTGTCGTGGCATTGCCGGCGGGAAACAACACGCGCCACCTACGGTGACCGGCAGCTCCAACGCCAGCGCCACAGAAGGGCAAAGCCCCACTTGGGTGCAGAAGCGAACTCTCCCAGCACAGCGCACGCGCCAACACGTCCGCAGAGCTGCGATACAAACCACCTGCGAGAACCGCTGGGGGCGACCGAGCAGCAGACGGCGTCGCGACGCCGAGTGCCGGGCGGCGGCGCATCCTCAACGCACACAGTCCGCAATCGGACCAGCACACTGCAGATGTCCACCGCGCTTCGCACCGGGCTCGGCAGAACCCACTTTGGCCACCTGGCGCCGCGCGCCGGGTGCGCCGGCGCGTAGCTGGGACGCCAGCCGGGCCCGTCGGCCGGCGCTCCTGCCACTGGGCGCCCCCCACCAGCCGGCTGTAGTGCGTGCGCTCACGCAGCGCGCGGCCAGCACGCCGCGCGGCCCCCCCTCACCGGCCGGGGACTGTCCCACCAAGCCACAGCCTCGTATCGCTTCATACCCACATGGCCAACTCAGGTTCGGGGGCATGGCGGGTACCGCCGAAACAACCGGTTCACAGATGTACCGATCGTCGCTATCACCGATGCACCTGCAGCGCGAACAACCGCTCAACAACTGATTTCCAGTTCATTTGCGGATCTTTGGCAGCAAACGTATACGTCAATCAACATTTGCGAAATCTACGATTCTGGCATGCCTGCATGTTATGTGTCACGACACGCTACATCAGCCCATATACACACTACGGCACGTACACGAGAGAACACGTGGAAGATGGTCCGCGCACGTGTGCAATGTCCCTTGCGCGGTCGACTGTCAACCGGCCTCTGTAGCATGTCGCAGATGTGGAACGCGGTCCACCGTGGTATCATGTTGTGTGGGGCAATACGATTAAATAGGAAAACCCTCGTCGCTACATCAACAGACGGCTCACGCTGATTCCCGGCAGAGGGAGGGGGGGGGGGCCAACATGCAATACTTTCGTCCGTACCTACCACATGTCTCTACGGCGTACAACAGTGCAATCTCGCTGTAATGGGGAGACGAGACAAGTAGCATCGTGCACAACATATGGCCCTTATGATTCGCCATTGTAGGGCGCAGCCGGTGTACGGTCAAGCATGTGCCACATTATGTCACTCAGTACGTAACGACGGATGATCAGTGTGGGTTACGCGTACATCAGCGGACAGTCCACACAGGCCGTACCACAACGTACACTGACTGCATCGACAACCAAATGCAACTGAACAGCTGCAAGGCTCATTTCACAAACAAACGCCTGACCGACCAGCTTGGAAGGGCAGGAGGGGAGGGCGATATTCGTTCTGTAGCGTTACACCCTTCCAGTGGTTAGCGGGACTGTGTAGAAAGTACGCAACACTCGAAAGACATTTACGTGAGGGTACGCAACATGGCATCGAGAAATACACATGACACCAGAGGATCCAAGCAGTGAACTATGTTCAGAGGGTTGCTGTTAGGCAAAGCTACATTCCTGTGACGTTACATGTGACAGTTAAGGTGCAGTGTAAGTTAGGTTAAGGTGCAGTGTAAGTTAGGTTAAGGTGCAGTGTAAGTTAGGTTAAGGTGCAGTGTAAGTTAGGTTAAGGTGCAGTGTAAGTTAGGTTAAGGAGCAGTGTAAGTTAGGTTAAGGTGCAGTGTAAGTTAGGTTAAGGTGCAGTGTAAGTTAGGTTAAGGTGCAGTGTAACTTAGGTTAAGGTGCAGTGTAAGTTAGGTTAAGGTGCAGTGTAACTTAGGTTAAGGTGCAGTGTAACTTAGGTTAAGGTGCAGTGTAACTTAGGTTAAGGTGCAGTGTAACTTAGGTTAAGGTGCAGTGTAAGTTAGGTTAAGGTGCAGTGTAAGTTAGGTTAAGGTGCAGTGTAACTTAGGTTAAGGTGCAGTGTAACTTAGGTTAAGGTGCAGTGTAAGTTAGGTTAAGGTGCAGTGTAAGTTAGGTTAAGGTGCAGTGTAACTTAGGTTAAGGTGCAGTGTAAGTTAGGTTAAGGTGCAGTGTAACTTAGGTTAAGGTGCAGTGTAACTTAGGTTAAGGTGCAGTGTAACTTAGGTTAAGGTGCAGTGTAAGTTAGGTTAAGGTGCAGTGTAACTTAGGTTAAGGTGCAGTGTAACTTAGGTTAAGGTGCAGTGTAACTTAGGTTAAGGTGCAGTGTAACTTAGGTTAAAGTGCAGTGTAACTTAGGTTAAGGTGCAGTGTAACTTAGGTTAAGGTGCAGCGTAACTTAGGTTAAGGTGCAGCGTAACTTAGGTTAAGGTGCAGCGTAACTTAGGTTAAGGTGCAGCGTAACTTAGGTTAAGGTGCAGCGTAACTTAGGTTAAGGTGCAGCGTAACTTAGGTTAAGGTGCAGCGTAACTTAGGTTAAGGTGCAGCGTAACTTAGGTTAAGGTGCAGCGTAACTTAGGTTAAGGTGCAGCGTAACTTAGGTTAGGGGCCAACGTGGGTTAGGTTAGGGGCCAACGTGGGTTAGGTTAGGGGCCAACGTGGGTTAGGTTAGGGGCCAACGTGGGTTAGGTTAGGGGCCAACGTGGGTTAGGTTAGGGGCCAACGTGGGTGAGGTTAGGGGCCAACGTGGGTTAGGTTAGGGGCCAACGTGGGTTAGGTTAAGGGCCAACGTGGGTTAGGTTAAGGGCCAACGTGGGTTAGGTTAAGGGCCAACGTGGGTTAGGTTAAGGGCCAACGTGGGTTAGGTTAAGGGCCAACGTGGGTTAGGTTAAGGGCCAACGTGGGTTAGGTTAAGGGCCAACGTGGGTTAGGTTAAGGGCCAACGTGGGTTAGGTTAAGGGCCAACGTGGGTTAGGTTAAGGGCCAACGTGGGTTAGGTTAAGGGCCAACGTGGGTAAGGTTGCCAGAGATGTGTCAAATCAGGATGTACGTTTGGCTGGTGTCAGGTGGTGGGTTGGTTCGATGTCTTTACCAGGGGTGTGGCCAAAGGGTATTTTATTACTTGTACCTTTTGTGTTGTGGCGTGGCGTTGCGTCTTGTGTTGA
The DNA here is from genome assembly GCF_023897955.1 of Schistocerca gregaria. Classification (NCBI taxonomy): domain Eukaryota; kingdom Metazoa; phylum Arthropoda; class Insecta; order Orthoptera; family Acrididae; genus Schistocerca; species Schistocerca gregaria. The sequence goes on along the minus strand of NW_026062011.1, from coordinate 799,233 downwards.
TACTGGGTGGACCACTGTGGGTGTTGCTGGCTGATTTGAGCTGCGTTGTTTGCGGGTGATGTGAGACATTGTGTCTTATTAGTGGACGTCACGTTCCTCTTGTCGTTCTTTGGATAGTGTCCTGTGGCAGCGAGGATAAAATGGATGTTGTTGAACGCTAGTGCTTTGGTGCTTTCGCTTTGTTACACACGGAGTGGACTGTGAGATAGGGTGACTGGGTCGAGTGCGGTTCACACTGTCCTCCCCAGTTTACAGTATGTATCATCTATGTATGTGGTCCTGCATCATTTACTAAGGAGGGACGTCAGACGACTGAAATATTAGTTATGTACTGATGTAAAGCAGAATGCTTACCTTCCACCAGTGGGCGAGTATCGACTCTGCCCCAGCGTTGGGATTTCAAGCCTTAGCTCTGAGGCGACTGGATCAAAGTCGGGACATTCAAACACTACGTGCTCGGGCGTCCCCACAGGGGCGCCACAAACGCACTCAGGTGTCGGACGACTTCCAATCCGATGGAGATACACAGGATATGGGCCGTGTCCTGTTAGAAAGTGTACAATGCCTTGAGAGGGGACGAAGTGTTTCATACGTATTCTTTCCTGAATACTTGGAAGGAGGTCATAGACACGCCTTCCTGTATCGGATGTATCCCATTGTTGTTGCCAGAGATTGATCGTTTTTTGTTTAATTTCTTTTACATTGTTGAGGTGTTCACCCATTATTAATGTGACTTGTTGGTGTTCTCGTTTGGAAAGCCAGTACATTGCAGCCTGCTGTCTGATTAACAGATCTAAAGGGCAGAGTCCCATGATTAGACACAGTGCATCTGTGGGTGTTGTACCAAATGCGCCTACACACCTTAGTATTACGTTGCGCTGTATCCTTCTTACCATAGTGGCAGGCTTGACCTGAGTGAGTTTGTGGGCCCAGGCACTGGAGCCGTATCCCACGATTGGTACCAAAACACAGTTATTATACATTTTTGTTGCAATCGGAGGGAGATGGAAACGCCGTTGGGCTATACTTATTAATTTGTTTAGTACTGCCAGAGCCTTAGAGGCAACGTGATTTATGTGTGGGATGTAGCTCCAGGCTTCGTCTATGAAGACGCCCAAGTACTTTGCAGCGCGTGTTCTTGCGACTATACGGTTATTTAACCTTATAATAGGATCTCTGGCTAGTCTGCCTTTTAACAAGATGATACTTGATTTTTGAGGCGCGATTTCCAGTTTTGAATTTTGACACCATTGTATCAGAATTTCGGATACATGGGCCGCTCTTGTCTCAATCTCGGAACGGCTGTCGCCCTCAAGTGCAGTGTAAGTTAGGTTAAGGTGCAGTGTAAGTTAGGTTAAGGTGCAGTGTAAGTTAGGTTAAGGTGCAGTGTAAGTTAGGTTAAGGTGCAGTGTAACTTAGGTTAAGGTGCAGTGTAAGTTAGGTTAAGGTGCAGTGTAACTTAGGTTAAGGTGCAGTGTAACTTAGGTTAAGGTGCAGTGTAACTTAGGTTAAGGTGCAGTGTAAGTTAGGTTAAGGTGCAGTGTAAGTTAGGTTAAGGTGCAGTGTAACTTAGGTTAAGGTGCAGTGTAACTTAGGTTAAGGTGCAGTGTAAGTTAGGTTAAGGTGCAGTGTAAGTTAGGTTAAGGTGCAGTGTAACTTAGGTTAAGGTGCAGTGTAAGTTAGGTTAAGGTGCAGTGTAACTTAGGTTAAGGTGCAGTGTAACTTAGGTTAAG
>NW_026062011.1:785000-787500 GCF_023897955.1 Schistocerca gregaria | reverse complement strand
CACCAGCCGGCTGTAGTGCGTGCGCTCACGCAGCGCGCGGCCAGCACGCCGCGCGGCCCCCCCTCACCGGCCGGGGACTGTCCCACCAAGCCACAGCCTCGTATCGCTTCATACCCACATGGCCAACTCAGGTTCGGGGGCATGGCGGGTACCGCCGAAACAACCGGTTCACAGATGTACCGATCGTCGCTATCACCGATGCACCTGCAGCGCGAACAACCGCTCAACAACTGATTTCCAGTTCATTTGCGGATCTTTGGCAGCAAACGTATACGTCAATCAACATTTGCGAAATCTACGATTCTGGCATGCCTGCATGTTATGTGTCACGACACGCTACATCAGCCCATATACACACTACGGCACGTACACGAGAGAACACGTGGAAGATGGTCCGCGCACGTGTGCAATGTCCCTTGCGCGGTCGACTGTCAACCGGCCTCTGTAGCATGTCGCAGATGTGGAACGCGGTCCACCGTGGTATCATGTTGTGTGGGGCAATACGATTAAATAGGAAAACCCTCGTCGCTACATCAACAGACGGCTCACGCTGATTCCCGGCAGAGGGAGGGGGGGGGGGCCAACATGCAATACTTTCGTCCGTACCTACCACATGTCTCTACGGCGTACAACAGTGCAATCTCGCTGTAATGGGGAGACGAGACAAGTAGCATCGTGCACAACATATGGCCCTTATGATTCGCCATTGTAGGGCGCAGCCGGTGTACGGTCAAGCATGTGCCACATTATGTCACTCAGTACGTAACGACGGATGATCAGTGTGGGTTACGCGTACATCAGCGGACAGTCCACACAGGCCGTACCACAACGTACACTGACTGCATCGACAACCAAATGCAACTGAACAGCTGCAAGGCTCATTTCACAAACAAACGCCTGACCGACCAGCTTGGAAGGGCAGGAGGGGAGGGCGATATTCGTTCTGTAGCGTTACACCCTTCCAGTGGTTAGCGGGACTGTGTAGAAAGTACGCAACACTCGAAAGACATTTACGTGAGGGTACGCACCATGGCATCGAGAAATACACATGACACCAGAGGATCCAAGCAGTGAACTATGTTCAGAGGGTTGCTGTTAGGCAAAGCTACATTCCTGTGACGTTACATGTGACAGTTAAGGTGCAGTGTAAGTTAGGTTAAGGTGCAGTGTAAGTTAGGTTAAGGTGCAGTGTAAGTTAGGTTAAGGTGCAGTGTAAGTTAGGTTAAGGTGCAGTGTAAGTTAGGTTAAGGTGCAGTGTAAGTTAGGTTAAGGTGCAGTGTAACTTAGGTTAAGGTGCAGTGTAACTTAGGTTAAGGTGCAGTGTAACTTAGGTTAAGGTGCAGTGTAACTTAGGTTAAGGTGCAGTGTAACTTAGGTTAAGGTGCAGTGTAAGTTAGGTTAAGGTGCAGTGTAAGTTAGGTTAAGGTGCAGTGTAACTTAGGTTAAGGTGCAGTGTAACTTAGGTTAAGGTGCAGTGTAACTTAGGTTAAGGTGCAGTGTAACTTAGGTTAAGGTGCAGTGTAACTTAGGTTAAGGTGCAGTGTAACTTAGGTTAAGGTGCAGTGTAACTTAGGTTAAGGTGCAGTGTAACTTAGGTTAAGGTGCAGTGTAAGTTAGGTTAAGGTGCAGTGTAACTTAGGTTAAGGTGCAGTGTAACTTAGGTTAAGGTGCAGTGTAACTTAGGTTAAGGTGCAGTGTAACTTAGGTTAAGGTGCAGCGTAACTTAGGTTAAGGTGCAGCGTAACTTAGGTTAAGGTGCAGCGTAACTTAGGTTAAGGTGCAGCGTAACTTAGGTTAAGGTGCAGCGTAACTTAGGTTAAGGTGCAGCGTAACTTAGGTTAAGGTGCAGCGTAACTTAGGTTAAGGTGCAGCGTAACTTAGGTTAAGGTGCAGCGTAACTTAGGTTAAGGTGCAGCGTAACTTAGGTTAGGGGCCAACGTGGGTTAGGTTAGGGGCCAACGTGGGTTAGGTTAGGGGCCAACGTGGGTTAGGTTAGGGGCCAACGTGGGTTAGGTTAGGGGCCAACGTGGGTTAGGTTAGGGGCCAACGTGGGTTAGGTTAGGGGCCAACGTGGGTTAGGTTAGGGGCCAACGTGGGTTAGGTTAAGGGCCAACGTGGGTTAGGTTAAGGGCCAACGTGGGTTAGGTTAAGGGCCAACGTGGGTTAGGTTAAGGGCCAACGTGGGTTAGGTTAAGGGCCAACGTGGGTTAGGTTAAGGGCCAACGTGGGTTAGGTTAAGGGCCAACGTGGGTTAGGTTAAGGGCCAACGTGGGTTAGGTTAAGGGCCAACGTGGGTTAGGTTAAGGGCCAACGTGGGTAAGGTTGCCAGAGATGTGTCAAATCAGGATGTACGTTTGGCTGGTGTCAGGTGGTGGGTTGGTTCGATGTCTTTACCAGGGGTGTGGCCAAAGGGTATTTTATTACTTGTACCTTTTGTGTTGTGGCGTGGCGTTGCGTCTTGTGTTGATACTGGGTGGACCACTGTGGGTGTTGCTGGCTG
>NW_026062011.1:760000-765000 GCF_023897955.1 Schistocerca gregaria | reverse complement strand
TCCGCTCAATTATTCTGCAAACAGGAGGAGGCTGAGCTCCCCTGCACGATACACCTCGAAACCCTCTCAGGTCCCGGCGGCGCGCAGCGCCGTCCTAAGTACTTGGTCGGGTTCGAGAGAGGCGCAATCGCCCGGAGATAGGCGAGTAGACGCTTTCAGTGCGAACACCCGTGCTCCCAACTGAGCTTGCCGCTGCCGACAGAGGCCCGGGAGCGTGCTGTCGTGGCATTGCCGGCGGGAAACAACACGCGCCACCTACGGTGACCGGCAGCTCCAACGCCAGCGCCACAGAAGGGCAAAGCCCCACTTGGGTGCAGAAGCGAACTCTCCCAGCACAGCGCACGCGCCAACACGTCCGCAGAGCTGCGATACAAACCACCTGCGAGAACCGCTGGGGGCGACCGAGCAGCAGACGGCGTCGCGACGCCGAGTGCCGGGCGGCGGCGCATCCTCAACGCACACAGTCCGCAATCGGACCAGCACACTGCAGATGTCCACCGCGCTTCGCACCGGGCTCGGCAGAACCCACTTTGGCCGCCTGGCGCCGCGCGCCGGGTGCGCCGGCGCGTAGCTGGGACGCCAGCCGGGCCCGTCGGCCGGCGCTCCTGCCACTGGGCGCCCCCCACCAGCCGGCTGTAGTGCGTGCGCTCACGCAGCGCGCGGCCAGCACGCCGCGCGGCCCCCCCCTCACCGGCCGGGGACTGTCCCACCAAGCCACAGCCTCGTATCGCTTCATACCCACATGGCCAACTCAGGTTCGGGGGCATGGCGGGTACCGCCGAAACAACCGGTTCACAGATGTACCGATCGTCGCTATCACCGATGCACCTGCAGCGCGAACAACCGCTCAACAACTGATTTCCAGTTCATTTGCGGATCTTTGGCAGCAAACGTATACGTCAATCAACATTTGCGAAATCTACGATTCTGGCATGCCTGCATGTTATGTGTCACGACACGCTACATCAGCCCATATACACACTACGGCACGTACACGAGAGAACACGTGGAAGATGGTCCGCGCACGTGTGCAATGTCCCTTGCGCGGTCGACTGTCAACCGGCCTCTGTAGCATGTCGCAGATGTGGAACGCGGTCCACCGTGGTATCATGTTGTGTGGGGCAATACGATTAAATAGGAAAACCCTCGTCGCTACATCAACAGACGGCTCACGCTGATTCCCGGCAGAGGGAGGGGGGGGGGCCAACATGCAATACTTTCGTCCGTACCTACCACATGTCTCTACGGCGTACAACAGTGCAATCTCGCTGTAATGGGGAGACGAGACAAGTAGCATCGTGCACAACATATGGCCCTTATGATTCGCCATTGTAGGGCGCAGCCGGTGTACGGTCAAGCATGTGCCACATTATGTCACTCAGTACGTAACGACGGATGATCAGTGTGGGTTACGCGTACATCAGCGGACAGTCCACACAGGCCGTACCACAACGTACACTGACTGCATCGACAACCAAATGCAACTGAACAGCTGCAAGGCTCATTTCACAAACAAACGCCTGACCGACCAGCTTGGAAGGGCAGGAGGGGAGGGCGATATTCGTTCTGTAGCGTTACACCCTTCCAGTGGTTAGCGGGACTGTGTAGAAAGTACGCAACACTCGAAAGACATTTACGTGAGGGTACGCACCATGGCATCGAGAAATACACATGACACCAGAGGATCCAAGCAGTGAACTATGTTCAGAGGGTTGCTGTTAGGCAAAGCTACATTCCTGTGACGTTACATGTGACAGTTAAGGTGCAGTGTAAGTTAGGTTAAGGTGCAGTGTAAGTTAGGTTAAGGTGCAGTGTAAGTTAGGTTAAGGTGCAGTGTAAGTTAGGTTAAGGTGCAGTGTAAGTTAGGTTAAGGAGCAGTGTAAGTTAGGTTAAGGTGCAGTGTAAGTTAGGTTAAGGTGCAGTGTAAGTTAGGTTAAGGTGCAGTGTAACTTAGGTTAAGGTGCAGTGTAAGTTAGGTTAAGGTGCAGTGTAACTTAGGTTAAGGTGCAGTGTAACTTAGGTTAAGGTGCAGTGTAACTTAGGTTAAGGTGCAGTGTAACTTAGGTTAAGGTGCAGTGTAAGTTAGGTTAAGGTGCAGTGTAAGTTAGGTTAAGGTGCAGTGTAACTTAGGTTAAGGTGCAGTGTAACTTAGGTTAAGGTGCAGTGTAAGTTAGGTTAAGGTGCAGTGTAAGTTAGGTTAAGGTGCAGTGTAACTTAGGTTAAGGTGCAGTGTAAGTTAGGTTAAGGTGCAGTGTAACTTAGGTTAAGGTGCAGTGTAACTTAGGTTAAGGTGCAGTGTAACTTAGGTTAAGGTGCAGTGTAAGTTAGGTTAAGGTGCAGTGTAACTTAGGTTAAGGTGCAGTGTAACTTAGGTTAAGGTGCAGTGTAACTTAGGTTAAGGTGCAGTGTAACTTAGGTTAAAGTGCAGTGTAACTTAGGTTAAGGTGCAGTGTAACTTAGGTTAAGGTGCAGCGTAACTTAGGTTAAGGTGCAGCGTAACTTAGGTTAAGGTGCAGCGTAACTTAGGTTAAGGTGCAGCGTAACTTAGGTTAAGGTGCAGCGTAACTTAGGTTAAGGTGCAGCGTAACTTAGGTTAAGGTGCAGCGTAACTTAGGTTAAGGTGCAGCGTAACTTAGGTTAAGGTGCAGCGTAACTTAGGTTAAGGTGCAGCGTAACTTAGGTTAGGGGCCAACGTGGGTTAGGTTAGGGGCCAACGTGGGTTAGGTTAGGGGCCAACGTGGGTTAGGTTAGGGGCCAACGTGGGTTAGGTTAGGGGCCAACGTGGGTTAGGTTAGGGGCCAACGTGGGTGAGGTTAGGGGCCAACGTGGGTTAGGTTAGGGGCCAACGTGGGTTAGGTTAAGGGCCAACGTGGGTTAGGTTAAGGGCCAACGTGGGTTAGGTTAAGGGCCAACGTGGGTTAGGTTAAGGGCCAACGTGGGTTAGGTTAAGGGCCAACGTGGGTTAGGTTAAGGGCCAACGTGGGTTAGGTTAAGGGCCAACGTGGGTTAGGTTAAGGGCCAACGTGGGTTAGGTTAAGGGCCAACGTGGGTTAGGTTAAGGGCCAACGTGGGTTAGGTTAAGGGCCAACGTGGGTAAGGTTGCCAGAGATGTGTCAAATCAGGATGTACGTTTGGCTGGTGTCAGGTGGTGGGTTGGTTCGATGTCTTTACCAGGGGTGTGGCCAAAGGGTATTTTATTACTTGTACCTTTTGTGTTGTGGCGTGGCGTTGCGTCTTGTGTTGATACTGGGTGGACCACTGTGGGTGTTGCTGGCTGATTTGAGCTGCGTTGTTTGCGGGTGATGTGAGACATTGTGTCTTATTAGTGGACGTCACGTTCCTCTTGTCGTTCTTTGGATAGTGTCCTGTGGCAGCGAGGATAAAATGGATGTTGTTGAACGCTAGTGCTTTGGTGCTTTCGCTTTGTTACACACGGAGTGGACTGTGAGATAGGGTGACTGGGTCGAGTGCGGTTCACACTGTCCTCCCCAGTTTACAGTATGTATCATCTATGTATGTGGTCCTGCATCATTTACTAAGGAGGGACGTCAGACGACTGAAATATTAGTTATGTACTGATGTAAAGCAGAATGCTTACCTTCCACCAGTGGGCGAGTATCGACTCTGCCCCAGCGTTGGGATTTCAAGCCTTAGCTCTGAGGCGACTGGATCAAAGTCGGGACATTCAAACACTACGTGCTCGGGCGTCCCCACAGGGGCGCCACAAACGCACTCAGGTGTCGGACGACTTCCAATCCGATGGAGATACACAGGATATGGGCCGTGTCCTGTTAGAAAGTGTACAATGCCTTGAGAGGGGACGAAGTGTTTCATACGTATTCTTTCCTGAATACTTGGAAGGAGGTCATAGACACGCCTTCCTGTATCGGATGTATCCCATTGTTGTTGCCAGAGATTGATCGTTTTTTGTTTAATTTCTTTTACATTGTTGAGGTGTTCACCCATTATTAATGTGACTTGTTGGTGTTCTCGTTTGGAAAGCCAGTACATTGCAGCCTGCTGTCTGATTAACAGATCTAAAGGGCAGAGTCCCATGATTAGACACAGTGCATCTGTGGGTGTTGTACCAAATGCGCCTACACACCTTAGTATTACGTTGCGCTGTATCCTTCTTACCATAGTGGCAGGCTTGACCTGAGTGAGTTTGTGGGCCCAGGCACTGGAGCCGTATCCCACGATTGGTACCAAAACACAGTTATTATACATTTTTGTTGCAATCGGAGGGAGATGGAAACGCCGTTGGGCTATACTTATTAATTTGTTTAGTACTGCCAGAGCCTTAGAGGCAACGTGATTTATGTGTGGGATGTAGCTCCAGGCTTCGTCTATGAAGACGCCCAAGTACTTTGCAGCGCGTGTTCTTGCGACTATACGGTTATTTAACCTTATAATAGGATCTCTGGCTAGTCTGCCTTTTAACAAGATGATACTTGATTTTTGAGGCGCGATTTCCAGTTTTGAATTTTGACACCATTGTATCAGAATTTCGGATACATGGGCCGCTCTTGTCTCAATCTCGGAACGGCTGTCGCCCTCAAGTGCAGTGTAAGTTAGGTTAAGGTGCAGTGTAAGTTAGGTTAAGGTGCAGTGTAAGTTAGGTTAAGGTGCAGTGTAAGTTAGGTTAAGGTGCAGTGTAACTTAGGTTAAGGTGCAGTGTAAGTTAGGTTAAGGTGCAGTGTAACTTAGGTTAAGGTGCAGTGTAACTTAGGTTAAGGTGCAGTGTAACTTAGGTTAAGGTGCAGTGTAAGTTAGGTTAAGGTGCAGTGTAAGTTAGGTTAAGGTGCAGTGTAACTTAGGTTAAGGTGCAGTGTAACTTAGGTTAAGGTGCAGTGTAAGTTAGGTTAAGGTGCAGTGTAAGTTAGGTTAAGGTGCAGTGTAACTTAGGTTAAGGTGCAGTGTAACTTAGGTTAAGGTGCAGTGTAACTTAGGTTAAGGTGCAGTGTAAGTTAGGTTAAGGTGCAGTGTAACTTAGGTTAAGG
>NW_026062011.1:747500-750000 GCF_023897955.1 Schistocerca gregaria | reverse complement strand
CGCCGGCGCGTAGCTGGGACGCCAGCCGGGCCCGTCGGCCGGCGCTCCTGCCACTGGGCGCCCCCCACCAGCCGGCTGTAGTGCGTGCGCTCACGCAGCGCGCGGCCAGCACGCCGCGCGGCCCCCCCTCACCGGCCGGGGACTGTCCCACCAAGCCACAGCCTCGTATCGCTTCATACCCACATGGCCAACTCAGGTTCGGGGGCATGGCGGGTACCGCCGAAACAACCGGTTCACAGATGTACCGATCGTCGCTATCACCGATGCACCTGCAGCGCGAACAACCGCTCAACAACTGATTTCCAGTTCATTTGCGGATCTTTGGCAGCAAACGTATACGTCAATCAACATTTGCGAAATCTACGATTCTGGCATGCCTGCATGTTATGTGTCACGACACGCTACATCAGCCCATATACACACTACGGCACGTACACGAGAGAACACGTGGAAGATGGTCCGCGCACGTGTGCAATGTCCCTTGCGCGGTCGACTGTCAACCGGCCTCTGTAGCATGTCGCAGATGTGGAACGCGGTCCACCGTGGTATCATGTTGTGTGGGGCAATACGATTAAATAGGAAAACCCTCGTCGCTACATCAACAGACGGCTCACGCTGATTCCCGGCAGAGGGAGGGGGGGGGGGCCAACATGCAATACTTTCGTCCGTACCTACCACATGTCTCTACGGCGTACAACAGTGCAATCTCGCTGTAATGGGGAGACGAGACAAGTAGCATCGTGCACAACATATGGCCCTTATGATTCGCCATTGTAGGGCGCAGCCGGTGTACGGTCAAGCATGTGCCACATTATGTCACTCAGTACGTAACGACGGATGATCAGTGTGGGTTACGCGTACATCAGCGGACAGTCCACACAGGCCGTACCACAACGTACACTGACTGCATCGACAACCAAATGCAACTGAACAGCTGCAAGGCTCATTTCACAAACAAACGCCTGACCGACCAGCTTGGAAGGGCAGGAGGGGAGGGCGATATTCGTTCTGTAGCGTTACACCCTTCCAGTGGTTAGCGGGACTGTGTAGAAAGTACGCAACACTCGAAAGACATTTACGTGAGGGTACGCACCATGGCATCGAGAAATACACATGACACCAGAGGATCCAAGCAGTGAACTATGTTCAGAGGGTTGCTGTTAGGCAAAGCTACATTCCTGTGACGTTACATGTGACAGTTAAGGTGCAGTGTAAGTTAGGTTAAGGTGCAGTGTAAGTTAGGTTAAGGTGCAGTGTAAGTTAGGTTAAGGTGCAGTGTAAGTTAGGTTAAGGTGCAGTGTAAGTTAGGTTAAGGTGCAGTGTAACTTAGGTTAAGGTGCAGTGTAACTTAGGTTAAGGTGCAGTGTAACTTAGGTTAAGGTGCAGTGTAACTTAGGTTAAGGTGCAGTGTAACTTAGGTTAAGGTGCAGTGTAACTTAGGTTAAGGTGCAGTGTAAGTTAGGTTAAGGTGCAGTGTAAGTTAGGTTAAGGTGCAGTGTAACTTAGGTTAAGGTGCAGTGTAACTTAGGTTAAGGTGCAGTGTAACTTAGGTTAAGGTGCAGTGTAACTTAGGTTAAGGTGCAGTGTAACTTAGGTTAAGGTGCAGTGTAACTTAGGTTAAGGTGCAGTGTAACTTAGGTTAAGGTGCAGTGTAACTTAGGTTAAGGTGCAGTGTAACTTAGGTTAAGGTGCAGTGTAAGTTAGGTTAAGGTGCAGTGTAACTTAGGTTAAGGTGCAGTGTAACTTAGGTTAAGGTGCAGTGTAACTTAGGTTAAGGTGCAGCGTAACTTAGGTTAAGGTGCAGCGTAACTTAGGTTAAGGTGCAGCGTAACTTAGGTTAAGGTGCAGCGTAACTTAGGTTAAGGTGCAGCGTAACTTAGGTTAAGGTGCAGCGTAACTTAGGTTAAGGTGCAGCGTAACTTAGGTTAAGGTGCAGCGTAACTTAGGTTAAGGTGCAGCGTAACTTAGGTTAAGGTGCAGCGTAACTTAGGTTAAGGTGCAGCGTAACTTAGGTTAGGGGCCAACGTGGGTTAGGTTAGGGGCCAACGTGGGTTAGGTTAGGGGCCAACGTGGGTTAGGTTAGGGGCCAACGTGGGTTAGGTTAGGGGCCAACGTGGGTTAGGTTAGGGGCCAACGTGGGTTAGGTTAGGGGCCAACGTGGGTTAGGTTAAGGGCCAACGTGGGTTAGGTTAAGGGCCAACGTGGGTTAGGTTAAGGGCCAACGTGGGTTAGGTTAAGGGCCAACGTGGGTTAGGTTAAGGGCCAACGTGGGTTAGGTTAAGGGCCAACGTGGGTTAGGTTAAGGGCCAACGTGGGTTAGGTTAAGGGCCAACGTGGGTTAGGTTAAGGGCCAACGTGGGTTAGGTTAAGGGCCAACGTGGGTAAGGTTGCCAGAGATGTGTCAAATCAGGATGTACGTTTGGCTGGTGTCAGGTGGTGGGTTGGTTCGATGTCTTTACCAGGGGTGTGGCCAAAGGGTATTTTATTACTTGTACCTTTT
>NW_026062011.1:735000-737500 GCF_023897955.1 Schistocerca gregaria | reverse complement strand
CACAGGCCGTACCACAACGTACACTGACTGCATCGACAACCAAATGCAACTGAACAGCTGCAAGGCTCATTTCACAAACAAACGCCTGACCGACCAGCTTGGAAGGGCAGGAGGGGAGGGCGATATTCGTTCTGTAGCGTTACACCCTTCCAGTGGTTAGCGGGACTGTGTAGAAAGTACGCAACACTCGAAAGACATTTACGTGAGGGTACGCACCATGGCATCGAGAAATACACATGACACCAGAGGATCCAAGCAGTGAACTATGTTCAGAGGGTTGCTGTTAGGCAAAGCTACATTCCTGTGACGTTACATGTGACAGTTAAGGTGCAGTGTAAGTTAGGTTAAGGTGCAGTGTAAGTTAGGTTAAGGTGCAGTGTAAGTTAGGTTAAGGTGCAGTGTAAGTTAGGTTAAGGTGCAGTGTAAGTTAGGTTAAGGTGCAGTGTAAGTTAGGTTAAGGTGCAGTGTAACTTAGGTTAAGGTGCAGTGTAACTTAGGTTAAGGTGCAGTGTAACTTAGGTTAAGGTGCAGTGTAACTTAGGTTAAGGTGCAGTGTAACTTAGGTTAAGGTGCAGTGTAAGTTAGGTTAAGGTGCAGTGTAAGTTAGGTTAAGGTGCAGTGTAACTTAGGTTAAGGTGCAGTGTAACTTAGGTTAAGGTGCAGTGTAAGTTAGGTTAAGGTGCAGTGTAAGTTAGGTTAAGGTGCAGTGTAACTTAGGTTAAGGTGCAGTGTAAGTTAGGTTAAGGTGCAGTGTAACTTAGGTTAAGGTGCAGTGTAACTTAGGTTAAGGTGCAGTGTAACTTAGGTTAAGGTGCAGTGTAAGTTAGGTTAAGGTGCAGTGTAACTTAGGTTAAGGTGCAGTGTAACTTAGGTTAAGGTGCAGTGTAACTTAGGTTAAGGTGCAGTGTAACTTAGGTTAAGGTGCAGTGTAACTTAGGTTAAGGTGCAGCGTAACTTAGGTTAAGGTGCAGCGTAACTTAGGTTAAGGTGCAGCGTAACTTAGGTTAAGGTGCAGCGTAACTTAGGTTAAGGTGCAGCGTAACTTAGGTTAAGGTGCAGCGTAACTTAGGTTAAGGTGCAGCGTAACTTAGGTTAAGGTGCAGCGTAACTTAGGTTAAGGTGCAGCGTAACTTAGGTTAAGGTGCAGCGTAACTTAGGTTAAGGTGCAGCGTAACTTAGGTTAGGGGCCAACGTGGGTTAGGTTAGGGGCCAACGTGGGTTAGGTTAGGGGCCAACGTGGGTTAGGTTAGGGGCCAACGTGGGTTAGGTTAGGGGCCAACGTGGGTTAGGTTAGGGGCCAACGTGGGTTAGGTTAGGGGCCAACGTGGGTTAGGTTAGGGGCCAACGTGGGTTAGGTTAGGGGCCAACGTGGGTTAGGTTAGGGGCCAACGTGGGTTAGGTTAAGGGCCAACGTGGGTTAGGTTAAGGGCCAACGTGGGTTAGGTTAAGGGCCAACGTGGGTTAGGTTAAGGGCCAACGTGGGTTAGGTTAAGGGCCAACGTGGGTTAGGTTAAGGGCCAACGTGGGTTAGGTTAAGGGCCAACGTGGGTTAGGTTAAGGGCCAACGTGGGTTAGGTTAAGGGCCAACGTGGGTTAGGTTAAAGGCCAACGTGGGTAAGGTTGCCAGAGATGTGTCAAATCAGGATGTACGTTTGGCTGGTGTCAGGTGGTGGGTTGGTTCGATGTCTTTACCAGGGGTGTGGCCAAAGGGTATTTTATTACTTGTACCTTTTGTGTTGTGGCGTGGCGTTGCGTCTTGTGTTGATACTGGGTGGACCACTGTGGGTGTTGCTGGCTGATTTGAGCTGCGTTGTTTGCGGGTGATGTGAGACATTGTGTCTTATTAGTGGACGTCACGTTCCTCTTGTCGTTCTTTGGATAGTGTCCTGTGGCAGCGAGGATAAAATGGATGTTGTTGAACGCTAGTGCTTTGGTGCTTTCGCTTTGTTACACACGGAGTGGACTGTGAGATAGGGTGACTGGGTCGAGTGCGGTTCACACTGTCCTCCCCAGTTTACAGTATGTATCATCTATGTATGTGGTCCTGCATCATTTACTAAGGAGGGACGTCAGACGACTGAAATATTAGTTATGTACTGATGTAAAGCAGAATGCTTACCTTCCACCAGTGGGCGAGTATCGACTCTGCCCCAGCGTTGCCACCGCAGGAAGCGGTGTCGGAAACACTACCCGCACACCGTCACCACTGTGCGGGGGCACGGACCCTCTATATCCTCAGCGGCGCACTCTTTGCCACCGGGCGTCACGTCTCGCGGCCCGCCGTCCAGAGCATGTATTGGGACAGCGGGACTTTGGCTTTTGGGAGATAACTCTTCATGAAGTGGAAGATATAGGGGTGGACTGCAATGTACGATTGCGGGAAAAGTCCGCCGTACATCCGCTCCAGTGGCGAGTCGGGCGGTGGGGGTGGCGCATTCACAGGTGCGGCTGGAGTGACTGTCGGTCCACCACTTTTGACTCGATTTGCGTCACCTGCGGT
>NW_026062011.1:717500-727500 GCF_023897955.1 Schistocerca gregaria | reverse complement strand
TCTGGTCGGGACTCTGTTTGCATGTATTAGCTCTAGAATTACCACAGTTATCCAAGTAACGTGGGTACGATCTAAGGAACCATAACTGATTTAATGAGCCATTCGCGGTTTCACCTTAATGCGGCTTGTACTGAGACATGCATGGCTTAATCTTTGAGACAAGCATATGACTACTGGCAGGATCAACCAGGGAGCTGCGTCAACGAGAGCTGAGCAGCCGGCCGCCCGGGAGTGTGTCCCGAGGGCCCGCGCGAACACGCAAGCGTCCGCTCAATTATTCTGCAAACAGGAGGAGGCTGAGCTCCCCTGCACGATACACCTCGAAACCCTCTCAGGTCCCGGCGGCGCGCAGCGCCGTCCTAAGTACTTGGTCGGGTTCGAGAGAGGCGCAATCGCCCGGAGATAGGCGAGTAGACGCTTTCAGTGCGAACACCCGTGCTCCCAACTGAGCTTGCCGCTGCCGACAGAGGCCCGGGAGCGTGCTGTCGTGGCATTGCCGGCGGGAAACAACACGCGCCACCTACGGTGACCGGCAGCTCCAACGCCAGCGCCACAGAAGGGCAAAGCCCCACTTGGGTGCAGAAGCGAACTCTCCCAGCACAGCGCACGCGCCAACACGTCCGCAGAGCTGCGATACAAACCACCTGCGAGAACCGCTGGGGGCGACCGAGCAGCAGACGGCGTCGCGACGCCGAGTGCCGGGCGGCGGCGCATCCTCAACGCACACAGTCCGCAATCGGACCAGCACACTGCAGATGTCCACCGCGCTTCGCACCGGGCTCGGCAGAACCCACTTTGGCCGCCTGGCGCCGCGCGCCGGGTGCGCCGGCGCGTAGCTGGGACGCCAGCCGGGCCCGTCGGCCGGCGCTACTGCCACTGGGCGCCCCCCACCAGCCGGCTGTAGTGCGTGCGCTCACGCAGCGCGCGGCCAGCACGCCGCGCGGCCCCCCCTCACCGGCCGGGGACTGTCCCACCAAGCCACAGCCTCGTATCGCTTCATACCCACATGGCCAACTCAGGTTCGGGGGCATGGCGGGTACCGCCGAAACAACCGGTTCACAGATGTACCGATCGTCGCTATCACCGATGCACCTGCAGCGCGAACAACCGCTCAACAACTGATTTCCAGTTCATTTGCGGATCTTTGGCAGCAAACGTATACGTCAATCAACATTTGCGAAATCTACGATTCTGGCATGCCTGCATGTTATGTGTCACGACACGCTACATCAGCCCATATACACACTACGGCACGTACACGAGAGAACACGTGGAAGATGGTCCGCGCACGTGTGCAATGTCCCTTGCGCGGTCGACTGTCAACCGGCCTCTGTAGCATGTCGCAGATGTGGAACGCGGTCCACCGTGGTATCATGTTGTGTGGGGCAATACGATTAAATAGGAAAACCCTCGTCGCTACATCAACAGACGGCTCACGCTGATTCCCGGCAGAGGGAGGGGGGGGGGGGGCCAACATGCAATACTTTCGTCCGTACCTACCACATGTCTCTACGGCGTACAACAGTGCAATCTCGCTGTAATGGGGAGACGAGACAAGTAGCATCGTGCACAACATATGGCCCTTATGATTCGCCATTGTAGGGCGCAGCCGGTGTACGGTCAAGCATGTGCCACATTATGTCACTCAGTACGTAACGACGGATGATCAGTGTGGGTTACGCGTACATCAGCGGACAGTCCACACAGGCCGTACCACAACGTACACTGACTGCATCGACAACCAAATGCAACTGAACAGCTGCAAGGCTCATTTCACAAACAAACGCCTGACCGACCAGCTTGGAAGGGCAGGAGGGGAGGGCGATATTCGTTCTGTAGCGTTACACCCTTCCAGTGGTTAGCGGGACTGTGTAGAAAGTACGCAACACTCGAAAGACATTTACGTGAGGGTACGCACCATGGCATCGAGAAATACACATGACACCAGAGGATCCAAGCAGTGAACTATGTTCAGAGGGTTGCTGTTAGGCAAAGCTACATTCCTGTGACGTTACATGTGACAGTTAAGGTGCAGTGTAAGTTAGGTTAAGGTGCAGTGTAAGTTAGGTTAAGGTGCAGTGTAAGTTAGGTTAAGGTGCAGTGTAAGTTAGGTTAAGGTGCAGTGTAAGTTAGGTTAAGGTGCAGTGTAAGTTAGGTTAAGGTGCAGTGTAACTTAGGTTAAGGTGCAGTGTAACTTAGGTTAAGGTGCAGTGTAACTTAGGTTAAGGTGCAGTGTAACTTAGGTTAAGGTGCAGTGTAACTTAGGTTAAGGTGCAGTGTAACTTAGGTTAAGGTGCAGTGTAACTTAGGTTAAGGTGCAGTGTAAGTTAGGTTAAGGTGCAGTGTAACTTAGGTTAAGGTGCAGTGTAACTTAGGTTAAGGTGCAGTGTAACTTAGGTTAAGGTGCAGTGTAAGTTAGGTTAAGGTGCAGTGTAACTTAGGTTAAGGTGCAGTGTAAGTTAGGTTAAGGTGCAGTGTAACTTAGGTTAAGGTGCAGTGTAACTTAGGTTAAGGTGCAGTGTAACTTAGGTTAAGGTGCAGTGTAAGTTAGGTTAAGGTGCAGTGTAACTTAGGTTAAGGTGCAGTGTAACTTAGGTTAAGGTGCAGTGTAACTTAGGTTAAGGTGCAGTGTAACTTAGGTTAAGGTGCAGCGTAACTTAGGTTAAGGTGCAGCGTAACTTAGGTTAAGGTGCAGCGTAACTTAGGTTAAGGTGCAGCGTAACTTAGGTTAAGGTGCAGCGTAACTTAGGTTAAGGTGCAGCGTAACTTAGGTTAAGGTGCAGCGTAACTTAGGTTAAGGTGCAGCGTAACTTAGGTTAAGGTGCAGCGTAACTTAGGTTAAGGTGCAGCGTAACTTAGGTTAGGGGCCAACGTGGGTTAGGTTAGGGGCCAACGTGGGTTAGGTTAGGGGCCAACGTGGGTTAGGTTAGGGGCCAACGTGGGTTAGGTTAGGGGCCAACGTGGGTTAGGTTAGGGGCCAACGTGGGTTAGGTTAGGGGCCAACGTGGGTTAGGTTAGGGGCCAACGTGGGTTAGGTTAGGGGCCAACGTGGGTTAGGTTAGGGGCCAACGTGGGTTAGGTTAGGGGCCAACGTGGGTTAGGTTAAGGGCCAACGTGGGTTAGGTTAAGGGCCAACGTGGGTTAGGTTAAGGGCCAACGTGGGTTAGGTTAAGGGCCAACGTGGGTTAGGTTAAGGGCCAACGTGGGTTAGGTTAAGGGCCAACGTGGGTTAGGTTAAGGGCCAACGTGGGTTAGGTTAAGGGCCAACGTGGGTTAGGTTAAGGGCCAACGTGGGTTAGGTTAAGGGCCAACGTGGGTTAGGTTAAGGGCCAACGTGGGTTAGGTTAAGGGCCAACGTGGGTTAGGTTAAGGGCCAACGTGGGTAAGGTTGCCAGAGATGTGTCAAATCAGGATGTACGTTTGGCTGGTGTCAGGTGGTGGGTTGGTTCGATGTCTTTACCAGGGGTGTGGCCAAAGGGTATTTTATTACTTGTACCTTTTGTGTTGTGGCGTGGCGTTGCGTCTTGTGTTGATACTGGGTGGACCACTGTGGGTGTTGCTGGCTGATTTGAGCTGCGTTGTTTGCGGGTGATGTGAGACATTGTGTCTTATTAGTGGACGTCACGTTCCTCTTGTCGTTCTTTGGATAGTGTCCTGTGGCAGCGAGGATAAAATGGATGTTGTTGAACGCTAGTGCTTTGGTGCTTTCGCTTTGTTACACACGGAGTGGACTGTGAGATAGGGTGACTGGGTCGAGTGCGGTTCACACTGTCCTCCCCAGTTTACAGTATGTATCATCTATGTATGTGGTCCTGCATCATTTACTAAGGAGGGACGTCAGACGACTGAAATATTAGTTATGTACTGATGTAAAGCAGAATGCTTACCTTCCACCAGTGGGCGAGTATCGACTCTGCCCCAGCGTTGCCACCGCAGGAAGCGGTGTCGGAAACACTACCCGCACACCGTCACCACTGTGCGGGGGCACGGACCCTCTATATCCTCAGCGGCGCACTCTTTGCCACCGGGCGTCACGTCTCGCGGCCCGCCGTCCAGAGCATGTATTGGGACAGTTTTTTTTTTTTTTTTTTTTTTTTTTTTTTTTTTTTTTTTACAGTTTATTGTTAACATACAAAGACCCACTATCTTGGTTACTAAAGTGGGTTGTTAATCTAAACAATACTACGTTGTTACAAGTAGTGTATTACATACTTAAAGATACATGCACATTTAGTAATTACATGCCGGCCTCTTAGCCGCTCCGGAATACCAGGAGCGTTGCCCGTCCCTAACCACGAGGAGGTGGGCCGGGCTCTACTAGCTAGGAAACCACTACTGTGTTATCTACATTTTTTCTACCCTCCACCACCCTTTATTTACACTTAATGTACATAAAATTCTACTTCTACAACTACTACAAAATTACAAAACAAACTTGCGCTTCTGCGCCAAAAAGACAAACAAAATTATTTACAATACAATTAAAACACAGAAAGAACTGAATACAATTACTCTACTTTTATATATTAGGGTATTAGTATCTAGTTGTGCTTTTGTACTTATCGGGTTTTGTTTGGATCTGCAGAAGGCATACAATCCTAGGAACCACCCTTAGGGCATCTCACGCGTCTATGTTTCCATAGACCGCAGAGCCCTCTGTCATCTTCCTTCTTGCCCTCTTACAGTTCCCAAAACTTAGTGCGGCGCCAGTGGGGCGGACAGGCGCCATGCGAGCGGAGATCCAGAAGGCATGGCCACCCTCCATTCCACCACTGACAGATGGATGTATGGTATTTGTCACTTCTTTCGCCGCTCAATGCTCCTCAACCTTGTTGAGGAGTACGGCTTTTCCCTGGTTTAATGTTGGTAGTTCTCCTCGAATATTAATTTTGCAAATTGTGACACTTGGTCAACTAGACATTGTAAAGTGTTATATTTCTCAGGGTTTCTCAAAATGTTCCTGACTGTTTGGTCTTGAATTTCAAGCCTTAGCTCTGAGGCGACTGGATCAAAGTCGGGACATTCAAACACTACGTGCTCGGGCGTCCCCACAGGGGCGCCACAAACGCACTCAGGTGTCGGACGACTTCCAATCCGATGGAGATACACAGGATATGGGCCGTGTCCTGTTAGAAAGTGTACAATGCCTTGAGAGGGGACGAAGTGTTTCATACGTATTCTTTCCTGAATACTTGGAAGGAGGTCATAGACACGCCTTCCTGTATCGGATGTATCCCATTGTTGTTGCCAGAGATTGATCGTTTTTTGTTTAATTTCTTTAACATTATTGAGGTGTTCACCCATTATTAATGTAACTTGTTGGTGTTTTCGTTTGGAAAGCCAGTACATTGCAGCCTGCTGTCTAATTAACAGATCTAAAGGGCAGAGTCCCATAATTAGACACAGTGCATCTGTTGGTGTTGTACCAAATGCGCCTACACACCTTAGTATTACATTACGCTGTATCCTTCTTACCATAGTGGCAGGCTTGACCTGAGTGAGTTTGTGGGCCCAGGCACTGGAGCCGTATCCCACAATTGGTACCAAGACACAGTTATTATACATTTTTGTTGCAATCGGAGGGAGATGGAAACGCCGTTGGGCTATACTTATTAATTTGTTTAATACTGCCAAGGCCTTGGAGGCAACGTGATTTATATGTGGAATGTAGCTCCAGGCTTCGTCTATGAAGACGCCCAAGTACTTTGCAGCGCGTGTTCTTGCGACTATACGGTTGTTTAATCTTATGATTGGGTCCCTGGCTAGTCTGCCTTTCAGCAAGATGAAACTTGATTTATGAGGCGCGATTTCCAGTTTTGAACTTTGACACCATTGTATCAGTGTTTCGGATACATGGGCCGCTCTTGTCTCAATCTCGGCACGGCTGTCACCCTCAACAAGAACGAGGAGGTCGTCTGCATACGCCACGACTCCTAATGTCATGTTGTTCCTTTCTAGTGTGTTCAGTAATGGGTCCATATTCACGTCCCAGAACAAAGGGCCGCACACAGATCCCTGTGGACAGCCCTTTGAGATGTTCTTAGACACCACGACACCAGGAGCCGTGATTCTGGCGACTCTATTTCTGCAGTAGTCCTTCAGACAACCATATAGCGCCGCCGGGCACTCCAACTCTCGAAGTCGAGAGAAGAGCGCCGGCCACCACAGATTGTCGAAGGCACCCGAAATATCCACCATAACTCCGAGGACGTACTTCCGCGTGGATGAGTGTACAATACTTACGACTTTGTTGATAGCATCAGAAGTTGACTTTCGAGCTCGGAATCCGTATTGCGAGTCACTCATTCCACGTAGGACTCTATGACTAGACAGTCTAGAGACCAGCAGCTTCTCAAACGTCTTTCCCAAGACGTCCAGGAGACAAATCGGACGGTAGGATTTGGGCATCATTGGGTCCTTATCAGGAGCCTTTTTAATAATAATAACCTCTGCCGTCTTCCAGCAGGTTGGGAAGACCTGTGTTTCCATACATCTATTGTAGATTTTCGTGAGGCCCGGAGCCAGTTTGTTTGCAATACATTGCAGAACTTCTGCAGGAATTGCATCCGGCCCCGGGGCCTTGCGCTTTGCAAAGGAGCGAATAGCTGCCTTCACTTCCTCGATGGAGTAGGGGTACACCTGTATGTTGTTGTGGTAGTGTAACTGGTCTTGCCGTCTTATTTCCTGCTGCATCTCGGTGTCAGTGTCAGGTCGATCGTCTGGGAGGAGCACCCTCATTAGCTCCTCAGCGGTCTCTGACCAGTCCTGTGTCATTCTGTCTGCGTCGCCGACTCTTACAGTCGAGAGATGCATTGGTGAGTGAATTTTTTCCCTAACTATTTTGTATGGTGTACCCCATGGATCCAGAGTCAGGTGAGACTTTACAAAATCTTCCCAGCTCCGCTGGCGATGTTGTCGGAGAGTCTCCATGAAGAGCCATTTCCTTCTCCTATACTGGGCAAGATGGTAGTGCCGTTCCTCCTGGGTGAAGGACCTTTGATAGCTGCTTCGTGCTCTTCTCATAGACTGCCTGAGCCGGGTGAGCTCTGGAGTCCATGGAGAAGTCGCTTTTCGTATGAAGCGCCTTCGCGTTGGTATTGCCGCGGCCAAAGCCGCCCTGATTGAGACAATTAAGGCCCCTACGGCCTCCTCCACTTCAAAAGGACCGTCTCCCAGCTCCGGAGGATGAAATTCCGCCTCCAACAGGTCCCAGTCTGCTCTCCCGTAGTCGTACTGCATTGTCCACCCCTCTGGCACATGCTCCACTTGTGATGCTATCGTAAATTCAATAGCGTTATGATCACTGGTGGTAATGTTGTCATTGACCTGCCAATTTTGAATAGTATTCACAATGTTTGTTGTACAGAGCGTGACATCAATAAAGGACGCTGCCCCAGCTCTGCTCCTGTAGGTAGGAGGGTTGCCGGGGAGATTTACAACATTTAAATTATGTTCCATAATTATATCTTCCAGTGCCTGTCCTCTTTGATCTTGAACTTGGCTGTGCCATAGGGGGGATTTTGCGTTACTGTCCATTGCTATTATTATTGCTTTGCCTGCTAGGGCTCGCAATACTGTAGATAACTGCCCAAGATAAATATTGATTGGATCCCTGTATTGACAGTATATATTGATTATATACCAAAATGTATTATAAAAGTTTATCTCCACAACCGTTACATGGGAGGTGCAATACTGTGTCAAGACAGTGGTTTTAATTAACTTGTTGTAAATGACAATTGCTGACATGGGATTTGGACCCATTGATATTACCTGGGCAGTGACGGGAAAGCCTGTGACCTTGCCGGAGGCAGAGCTTGGCTCTTGAATTAGCATAACATCGATGTTCTTTTCTTCCGCTATCTTTCGGAGCTCCTGAGTTACGAGGGAGCTCCTCATAGCATTTATTTGCAGGACTTTTATCTTAGTCCGGATGTCTGGTGTAGAAATGGCTATCAGGCCATACCTGGGCAGGATCAAAACCAATCCTGCCGTGCATCTTGACCATGTTTTTATAGGTCTTGTCAATATCAAACTCCCGACCCCGTCTGATATATAATTTTGACACTAAGTCTTGTAATTTTTCGAAGTCTGTGGGAATATTTAACGCGGCAAGATGAATACAGTCTGCCTCCTCCAGTGCCGGGAATGTGACCTTCTCTCCGCGAGGATGCCCGACCCTCACCAGCTGCCTCAGAGCCGCGTTTAGGGCTGTGGGTTCCTCCAGTCTTGACAGTCTTAACGTTTCCTCACAAATGGTGTATGTGTCTCCTGGTGGACACTGAGTGTACATTTTTCCAACTTGAATTGTTTCAACATCCTCTTGCGTCATTTTTGGAGTCTGCTGGTGCTCTGCTGCAGAGACTGGCGCGGCAGCCGACGACGACTCCGCCCCCGAGGACGAGCGGGAACCCCCGCTCCCGGCGGATGAAGCCGCCCCGCCGGTCACCGCCACCTCCCGGAAGCCTAGATGACCCCTCCCTGTGGCCAGGAAACCCCCGACCTGACAGGAGAAATCCGTCGACTCCGGCCGCTCTGTCGGAACAGGAAGTGTGTAGGTCTCTCCCTCCTTGCGCGTGAGAAAGCCCCCACTCTGTGAAGAGGTAGACTCCAAGTTGGTCTGCTCGGTCGCCGGATCTCCTGGAGGACTCCTCCTAATGGCCAGGAAGGACCCAACCTGGCAGGAGAAGTCCCGCATCTCCGGTTGCACGTCTGGAACTAAGACAGAATAGACCTTCCACTCCTCCTCTCGCTCGTCGACCGCCGAGGGCAGAGATTCCTGTGATTCCTTGAGTTTCCGCCACCGACCTGCATCTCGCAACTGTTTGCTCGGTGATTTTCGAGTGACTCTATAGCGCGTTGCCATAGTCTGTCCTCTGTATGAGCCGCTGTATCATTATTTTATAGGTTGCACACTCCTTACCGGGAGTGTTGCAGGTGCGTTTCCGGTATTTACAAGGGATGCAGGTGGGCGTTTCTTTGTCGCACTTTGTTTTGTCATGCTTTTCGCTTCCACAATTCCCACATACTGGGTTTAGGAAGCTACAGTATTTTGCAACATGTCCGTAATCGTGACATTTGGTACATTTAGCAAGGGCAGTATAGTCCTTGACGGATATTGCATTATAGCCTACGTATAGTCTATTGGTTGTAATGATCTGTTTACGCAATTCCGGTGACACTTCAATGGCATGGTGCACAGTGTTTCTGTCACGAGGACCTGCCTTGAAGCGGACCTTGAATTGTTCTATGAATTCTTCGCGAGTCATTTTGTCCTCAAAATTCTGTGCGTAAACACAGTCAGCCACGTCGTCCTGGGTCATATATGATGGTACATCGTACATCATCATAAGTGGCCTTCGCTTTCTGGGCTTTTCGCATGTAAATGACTCCTGAATTTTAGTATTGTTCATTAGTTTGTCACTGTCCTCAGTAGAGGCCAGTTCGACTATCAATACGTTTTTTGTAGTCCTTATCTGATTTATTTTGATTTTATCTACTCTAGGGTTTATACTCTTTTCAAACTTGGCTTTTGCCGTTTTGACATCGTCCCCTTTCTTAGGCTTTATGAAGACTGTTGGGACTGCTTTCTGTACGTTCTGCTTTATCGTATCTTGCACCGTACGTTTTGTCGTGATTGGTGCTGCCGCAACTGCAGCATAAGACTTCTGGGGCTTTGCCGCCTCTTTTCTAAGGCGGTCATTTTCCGCCTTTATCTCTTCATATTGCCCCTCGAGCTTGGCATGCGCCAGAGCCCAGTTGGCAACTTCCTCTTTGATCACCCTGATTTGATCTGCGGTGATCTTTCCATGTTTAACGCTTCGGTCTAGAAGCCGAAGAAAATGGGCGTGTCGCTCCATGACGGAGACGTTTGATCTTGCATCGAATGGAGCGTCTTGCTCCAATAGCGCCGTATCACTCTCCACGTTTTCTGCCATCATTGATTGAATTGAAGAGTGATAAATTGGAGGCCCGTCTCTTACCCCGGACCGGCCTCTCT
>NW_026062011.1:705000-710000 GCF_023897955.1 Schistocerca gregaria | reverse complement strand
CCCCAATCCCTAGCACGAAGGAGGTTCAGCGGGTTACCCCGACCTTTCGGCCTAGGAAGACACGCTGATTCCTTCAGTGTAGCGCGCGTGCGGCCCAGAACATCTAAGGGCATCACAGACCTGTTATTGCTCAATCTCGTGCGGCTAGAAGCCGCCTGTCCCTCTAAGAAGAAAAGTAATCGCTGACAGCACGAAGGATGTCACGCGACTAGTTAGCAGGCTAGAGTCTCGTTCGTTATCGGAATTAACCAGACAAATCGCTCCACCAACTAAGAACGGCCATGCACCACCACCCACCGAATCAAGAAAGAGCTATCAATCTGTCAATCCTTCCGGTGTCCGGGCCTGGTGAGGTTTCCCGTGTTGAGTCAAATTAAGCCGCAGGCTCCACTCCTGGTGGTGCCCTTCCGTCAATTCCTTTAAGTTTCAGCTTTGCAACCATACTTCCCCCGGAACCCAAAAGCTTTGGTTTCCCGGAGGCTGCCCGCCGAGTCATCGGAGGAACTGCGGCGGATCGCTGGCTGGCATCGTTTATGGTTAGAACTAGGGCGGTATCTGATCGCCTTCGAACCTCTAACTTTCGTTCTTGATTAATGAAAACATACTTGGCAAATGCTTTCGCTTCTGTTCGTCTTGCGACGATCCAAGAATTTCACCTCTAACGTCGCAATACGAATGCCCCCGCCTGTCCCTATTAATCATTACCTCGGGTTCCGAAAACCAACAAAATAGAACCGAGGTCCTATTCCATTATTCCATGCACACAGTATTCAGGCGGGCTTGCCTGCTTTAAGCACTCTAATTTGTTCAAAGTAAACGTGCCGGCCCACCGAGACACTCAACTAAGAGCACCCTGGTAGGATTTCAACGGGGTCCGCCTCGGGACGCGCAAGCACGCCTTCGGCTCGCCCCACCGGCAGGACGTCCCACGATACATGCCAGTTAAACACCGACGGGCGGTGAACCAACAGCGTGGGACACAAATCCAACTACGAGCTTTTTAACCGCAACAACTTTAATATACGCTATTGGAGCTGGAATTACCGCGGCTGCTGGCACCAGACTTGCCCTCCAATAGATACTCGTTAAAGGATTTAAAGTGTACTCATTCCGATTACGGGGCCTCGGATGAGTCCCGTATCGTTATTTTTCGTCACTACCTCCCCGTGCCGGGAGTGGGTAATTTGCGCGCCTGCTGCCTTCCTTGGATGTGGTAGCCGTTTCTCAGGCTCCCTCTCCGGAATCGAACCCTGATTCCCCGTTACCCGTTACAACCATGGTAGGCGCAGAACCTACCATCGACAGTTGATAAGGCAGACATTTGAAAGATGCGTCGCCGGTACGAGGACCGTGCGATCAGCCCAAAGTTATTCAGAGTCACCAAGGCAAACGGACCAGACGAGCCAATCCGATTGGTTTTGATCTAATAAAAGCGTCCCTTCCATCTCTGGTCGGGACTCTGTTTGCATGTATTAGCTCTAGAATTACCACAGTTATCCAAGTAACGTGGGTACGATCTAAGGAACCATAACTGATTTAATGAGCCATTCGCGGTTTCACCTTAATGCGGCTTGTACTGAGACATGCATGGCTTAATCTTTGAGACAAGCATATGACTACTGGCAGGATCAACCAGGGAGCTGCGTCAACGAGAGCTGAGCAGCCGGCCGCCCGGGAGTGTGTCCCGAGGGCCCGCGCGAACACGCAAGCGTCCGCTCAATTATTCTGCAAACAGGAGGAGGCTGAGCTCCCCTGCACGATACACCTCGAAACCCTCTCAGGTCCCGGCGGCGCGCAGCGCCGTCCTAAGTACTTGGTCGGGTTCGAGAGAGGCGCAATCGCCCGGAGATAGGCGAGTAGACGCTTTCAGTGCGAACACCCGTGCTCCCAACTGAGCTTGCCGCTGCCGACAGAGGCCCGGGAGCGTGCTGTCGTGGCATTGCCGGCGGGAAACAACACGCGCCACCTACGGTGACCGGCAGCTCCAACGCCAGCGCCACAGAAGGGCAAAGCCCCACTTGGGTGCAGAAGCGAACTCTCCCAGCACAGCGCACGCGCCAACACGTCCGCAGAGCTGCGATACAAACCACCTGCGAGAACCGCTGGGGGCGACCGAGCAGCAGACGGCGTCGCAACGCCGAGTGCCGGGCGGCGGCGCATCCTCAACGCACACAGTCCGCAATCGGACCAGCACACTGCAGATGTCCACCGCGCTTCGCACCGGGCTCGGCAGAACCCACTTTGGCCGCCTGGCGCCGCGCGCCGGGTGCGCCGGCGCGTAGCTGGGACGCCAGCCGGGCCCGTCGGCCGGCGCTCCTGCCACTGGGCGCCCCCCACCAGCCGGCTGTAGTGCGTGCGCTCACGCAGCGCGCGGCCAGCACGCCGCGCGGCCCCCCCTCACCGGCCGGGGACTGTCCCACCAAGCCACAGCCTCGTATCGCTTCATACCCACATGGCCAACTCAGGTTCGGGGGCATGGCGGGTACCGCCGAAACAACCGGTTCACAGATGTACCGATCGTCGCTATCACCGATGCACCTGCAGCGCGAACAACCGCTCAACAACTGATTTCCAGTTCATTTGCGGATCTTTGGCAGCAAACGTATACGTCAATCAACATTTGCGAAATCTACGATTCTGGCATGCCTGCATGTTATGTGTCACGACACGCTACATCAGCCCATATACACACTACGGCACGTACACGAGAGAACACGTGGAAGATGGTCCGCGCACGTGTGCAATGTCCCTTGCGCGGTCGACTGTCAACCGGCCTCTGTAGCATGTCGCAGATGTGGAACGCGGTCCACCGTGGTATCATGTTGTGTGGGGCAATACGATTAAATAGGAAAACCCTCGTCGCTACATCAACAGACGGCTCACGCTGATTCCCGGCAGAGGGAGGGGGGGGGGGGCCAACATGCAATACTTTCGTCCGTACCTACCACATGTCTCTACGGCGTACAACAGTGCAATCTCGCTGTAATGGGGAGACGAGACAAGTAGCATCGTGCACAACATATGGCCCTTATGATTCGCCATTGTAGGGCGCAGCCGGTGTACGGTCAAGCATGTGCCACATTATGTCACTCAGTACGTAACGACGGATGATCAGTGTGGGTTACGCGTACATCAGCGGACAGTCCACACAGGCCGTACCACAACGTACACTGACTGCATCGACAACCAAATGCAACTGAACAGCTGCAAGGCTCATTTCACAAACAAACGCCTGACCGACCAGCTTGGAAGGGCAGGAGGGGAGGGCGATATTCGTTCTGTAGCGTTACACCCTTCCAGTGGTTAGCGGGACTGTGTAGAAAGTACGCAACACTCGAAAGACATTTACGTGAGGGTACGCACCATGGCATCGAGAAATACACATGACACCAGAGGATCCAAGCAGTGAACTATGTTCAGAGGGTTGCTGTTAGGCAAAGCTACATTCCTGTGACGTTACATGTGACAGTTAAGGTGCAGTGTAAGTTAGGTTAAGGTGCAGTGTAAGTTAGGTTAAGGTGCAGTGTAAGTTAGGTTAAGGTGCAGTGTAAGTTAGGTTAAGGTGCAGTGTAAGTTAGGTTAAGGTGCAGTGTAAGTTAGGTTAAGGTGCAGTGTAACTTAGGTTAAGGTGCAGTGTAACTTAGGTTAAGGTGCAGTGTAACTTAGGTTAAGGTGCAGTGTAACTTAGGTTAAGGTGCAGTGTAAGTTAGGTTAAGGTGCAGTGTAAGTTAGGTTAAGGTGCAGTGTAACTTAGGTTAAGGTGCAGTGTAACTTAGGTTAAGGTGCAGTGTAAGTTAGGTTAAGGTGCAGTGTAAGTTAGGTTAAGGTGCAGTGTAACTTAGGTTAAGGTGCAGTGTAAGTTAGGTTAAGGTGCAGTGTAACTTAGGTTAAGGTGCAGTGTAACTTAGGTTAAGGTGCAGTGTAACTTAGGTTAAGGTGCAGTGTAAGTTAGGTTAAGGTGCAGTGTAACTTAGGTTAAGGTGCAGTGTAACTTAGGTTAAGGTGCAGTGTAACTTAGGTTAAGGTGCAGTGTAACTTAGGTTAAGGTGCAGTGTAACTTAGGTTAAGGTGCAGTGTAACTTAGGTTAAGGTGCAGCGTAACTTAGGTTAAGGTGCAG
Source organism: Schistocerca gregaria (assembly GCF_023897955.1). NCBI lineage: Eukaryota > Metazoa > Arthropoda > Insecta > Orthoptera > Acrididae > Schistocerca > Schistocerca gregaria. The sequence goes on along the minus strand of NW_026062011.1, from coordinate 705,882 downwards.
CGTAACTTAGGTTAAGGTGCAGCGTAACTTAGGTTAAGGTGCAGCGTAACTTAGGTTAAGGTGCAGCGTAACTTAGGTTAAGGTGCAGCGTAACTTAGGTTAAGGTGCAGCGTAACTTAGGTTAAGGTGCAGCGTAACTTAGGTTAAGGTGCAGCGTAACTTAGGTTAGGGGCCAACGTGGGTTAGGTTAGGGGCCAACGTGGGTTAGGTTAGGGGCCAACGTGGGTTAGGTTAGGGGCCAACGTGGGTTAGGTTAGGGGCCAACGTGGGTTAGGTTAGGGGCCAACGTGGGTTAGGTTAGGGGCCAACGTGGGTTAGGTTAGGGGCCAACGTGGGTTAGGTTAAGGGCCAACGTGGGTTAGGTTAAGGGCCAACGTGGGTTAGGTTAAGGGCCAACGTGGGTTAGGTTAAGGGCCAACGTGGGTTAGGTTAAGGGCCAACGTGGGTTAGGTTAAGGGCCAACGTGGGTTAGGTTAAGGGCCAACGTGGGTTAGGTTAAGGGCCAACGTGGGTTAGGTTAAGGGCCAACGTGGGTTAGGTTAAGGGCCAACGTGGGTAAGGTTGCCAGAGATGTGTCAAATCAGGATGTACGTTTGGCTGGTGTCAGGTGGTGGGTTGGTTCGATGTCTTTACCAGGGGTGTGGCCAAAGGGTATTTTATTACTTGTACCTTTTGTGTTGTGGCGTGGCGTTGCGTCTTGTGTTGATACTGGGTGGACCACTGTGGGTGTTGCTGGCTGATTTGAGCTGCGTTGTTTGCGGGTGATGTGAGACATTGTGTCTTATTAGTGGACGTCACGTTCCTCTTGTCGTTCTTTGGATAGTGTCCTGTGGCAGCGAGGATAAAATGGATGTTGTTGAACGCTAGTGCTTTGGTGCTTTC
>NW_026062011.1:695000-697500 GCF_023897955.1 Schistocerca gregaria | reverse complement strand
CCGCCTCGGGACGCGCAAGCACGCCTTCGGCTCGCCCCACCGGCAGGACGTCCCACGATACATGCCAGTTAAACACCGACGGGCGGTGAACCAACAGCGTGGGACACAAATCCAACTACGAGCTTTTTAACCGCAACAACTTTAATATACGCTATTGGAGCTGGAATCACCGCGGCTGCTGGCACCAGACTTGCCCTCCAATAGATACTCGTTAAAGGATTTAAAGTGTACTCATTCCGATTACGGGGCCTCGGATGAGTCCCGTATCGTTATTTTTCGTCACTACCTCCCCGTGCCGGGAGTGGGTAATTTGCGCGCCTGCTGCCTTCCTTGGATGTGGTAGCCGTTTCTCAGGCTCCCTCTCCGGAATCGAACCCTGATTCCCCGTTACCCGTTACAACCATGGTAGGCGCAGAACCTACCATCGACAGTTGATAAGGCAGACATTTGAAAGATGCGTCGCCGGTACGAGGACCGTGCGATCAGCCCAAAGTTATTCAGAGTCACCAAGGCAAACGGACCAGACGAGCCAATCCGATTGGTTTTGATCTAATAAAAGCGTCCCTTCCATCTCTGGTCGGGACTCTGTTTGCATGTATTAGCTCTAGAATTACCACAGTTATCCAAGTAACGTGGGTACGATCTAAGGAACCATAACTGATTTAATGAGCCATTCGCGGTTTCACCTTAATGCGGCTTGTACTGAGACATGCATGGCTTAATCTTTGAGACAAGCATATGACTACTGGCAGGATCAACCAGGGAGCTGCGTCAACGAGAGCTGAGCAGCCGGCCGCCCGGGAGTGTGTCCCGAGGGCCCGCGCGAACACGCAAGCGTCCGCTCAATTATTCTGCAAACAGGAGGAGGCTGAGCTCCCCTGCACGATACACCTCGAAACCCTCTCAGGTCCCGGCGGCGCGCAGCGCCGTCCTAAGTACTTGGTCGGGTTCGAGAGAGGCGCAATCGCCCGGAGATAGGCGAGTAGACGCTTTCAGTGCGAACACCCGTGCTCCCAACTGAGCTTGCCGCTGCCGACAGAGGCCCGGGAGCGTGCTGTCGTGGCATTGCCGGCGGGAAACAACACGCGCCACCTACGGTGACCGGCAGCTCCAACGCCAGCGCCACAGAAGGGCAAAGCCCCACTTGGGTGCAGAAGCGAACTCTCCCAGCACAGCGCACGCGCCAACACGTCCGCAGAGCTGCGATACAAACCACCTGCGAGAACCGCTGGGGGCGACCGAGCAGCAGACGGCGTCGCGACGCCGAGTGCCGGGCGGCGGCGCATCCTCAACGCACACAGTCCGCAATCGGACCAGCACACTGCAGATGTCCACCGCGCTTCGCACCGGGCTCGGCAGAACCCACTTTGGCCGCCTGGCGCCGCGCGCCGGGTGCGCCGGCGCGTAGCTGGGACGCCAGCCGGGCCCGTCGGCCGGCGCTCCTGCCACTGGGCGCCCCCCACCAGCCGGCTGTAGTGCGTGCGCTCACGCAGCGCGCGGCCAGCACGCCGCGCGGCCCCCCCTCACCGGCCGGGGACTGTCCCACCAAGCCACAGCCTCGTATCGCTTCATACCCACATGGCCAACTCAGGTTCGGGGGCATGGCGGGTACCGCCGAAACAACCGGTTCACAGATGTACCGATCGTCGCTATCACCGATGCACCTGCAGCGCGAACAACCGCTCAACAACTGATTTCCAGTTCATTTGCGGATCTTTGGCAGCAAACGTATACGTCAATCAACATTTGCGAAATCTACGATTCTGGCATGCCTGCATGTTATGTGTCACGACACGCTACATCAGCCCATATACACACTACGGCACGTACACGAGAGAACACGTGGAAGATGGTCCGCGCACGTGTGCAATGTCCCTTGCGCGGTCGACTGTCAACCGGCCTCTGTAGCATGTCGCAGATGTGGAACGCGGTCCACCGTGGTATCATGTTGTGTGGGGCAATACGATTAAATAGGAAAACCCTCGTCGCTACATCAACAGACGGCTCACGCTGATTCCCGGCAGAGGGAGGGGGGGGGGCCAACATGCAATACTTTCGTCCGTACCTACCACATGTCTCTACGGCGTACAACAGTGCAATCTCGCTGTAATGGGGAGACGAGACAAGTAGCATCGTGCACAACATATGGCCCTTATGATTCGCCATTGTAGGGCGCAGCCGGTGTACGGTCAAGCATGTGCCACATTATGTCACTCAGTACGTAACGACGGATGATCAGTGTGGGTTACGCGTACATCAGCGGACAGTCCACACAGGCCGTACCACAACGTACACTGACTGCATCGACAACCAAATGCAACTGAACAGCTGCAAGGCTCATTTCACAAACAAACGCCTGACCGACCAGCTTGGAAGGGCAGGAGGGGAGGGCGATATTCGTTCTGTAGCGTTACACCCTTCCAGTGGTTAGCGGGACTGTGTAGAAAGTACGCAACACTCGAAAGACATTTACGTGAGGGTACGCACCATGGCATCGAGA